>NC_053478.1:1624901-1807601 GCF_015227805.2 Hirundo rustica
GATATTGAGGGGAAATTCGGGATATTGGAGGGGAAATTCGGGATATTGACAGAAATTCAGGATATTGGGGGTAAATTCGGGATATTGGGGGGAAATTCGGGATATTGGGGGGAAATTCGGGATATTGGGGGGAAATTCGGGATATTGAGGGGAAATTCGGGATACTGGGGGGGATTTGGCCCGAAATTCCAGGATTTCAGCCCCAGCCTTTGGGTTCCGCTCCCAGTTTTCAGGATTTTTGCGCCCTTTTTTTTTATTACTATTTTTTTAATTTCCCGGCCAAATTCAGGGATTTTGGGGGGAAAAATTTCCAGGATTTCAGCCCAGTTCGGGTTTCAGAAAAAAATCCAGGATTTTAGGCCCAATTTCAGGCCAAAGCTGAGTTTTTTGCTCCCAATTCCCAGGATTTTCGGCCCAATTCCCGAGTTTCGAGGCCCAGGGTGGAATTCCGACCCCGATTCTCAGGATTTCATTCCCCGGGTTCTGGATTCGCGCCAAACTCGGAGGATTCCGGGACCGATCCCTGGGATTTCAGCAGGACTTTACCCCCAATCTCCCCAAATTAATGAATTTAATCCCCATTTCCAGGGTTTCAGCCCCGTGCGCAGGATTTTCATTCCCAATTCCCTCTTTCAGGCCGAATTTTGGGCCCCGATTTGTGGGGTTTGGTCCAAATCCGGACGATTTCCGCCCCAATTTGCAGGATTTTACTCCCAGCTTCCTCCTCGGGGTGGAAATGGGGATTTTCCCCACAAATTTCGGGGCTTTTCCCCGTTTTTTTTTTCCTTTTTCCCATCGGGTTTGAGCTCGGGGCAAAGCAGGGGCGGGGTCTTGAGGATCCCCCGATTTTTGGAGAAAGGCTTAAAAAAAAAAATAAAAATAAAACTAATTAAAACTTCAGCCCTCGGTAATTAACAATCATTTAATTAAGAGAGGAATCCTTTGCTGGGGAGGCAAATTGGGAGGGGAACCCCAAATCCAGGTGGGGCCCCCCCTCAATCCCCCCAAACCCCCCAGGACGTGGGGACGGCGGGTTCGGAGTCCCCCTCCCGGATTTGGGGGGACAGGGACCAGCTTTGCTACAAAAAGAGTTTTATTTGCCAAAAAAAGACCCCAAAATGGGGAAATTTCGTGTACAAAGAGCCCCCGGGGCGGGGGGGAGGCACCGGCGGCTTTGGGGGGACAGGGGAGGGACAGGGATGGAGCTGGGGACCCCCGGGACGGATTTGGGGATCCTGGGATGGATTTGGGGATCCTGGGATGGATTTGGGGATCCTGGGATGGATTTGGGGACCCCGGGACGGATTTGGGGAACCCCGGGACGGATTTGGGGAACCCTGGGATGGATTTGGGGAACCCTGGGACAGATTTGGGGATCCTGGGATGGATTTGGGACCCCTGGGATGGATTTGGGACCCCTGGGATGGATTTGGGGACCCCGGGACGGATTTGGGGATCCTGGGATGGATTTGGGACCCCTGGGATGGATTTGGGACCCCTGGGATGGATTTGGGGACCCCTGGGATGGATTTGGGGACCCACAGGATGGATTTGGGGACCCTGGGATGGATTTGGGGATCCCAGGTTGTATCTGGGGACCCCGGGATGGACACAGGGATCCCCGGGATGGATTTGGGGGCCCTGGGATGGATTTGGGGACCCCTGGGATGGATTTGGGGATCCTGGGATGGATTTGGGACCCCTGGGATGGATCTGGGGATCCTGGGACAGATTTGGGGACCCACAGGATGGATTTGGGGACCCCGGGATGGACACAGGGATCCCCGGGATGGATTTGAGGACCCTGGGATGGATTTGGGACCCCCGGGAAGGATTCGTGGTGCTCAGGGGCGGCAGGAGGGACCCGGGGGACGCCCCCAGGACACAGCCGGGGATCTCCGGGACACGCGTGGGGTTCTCCGGGGGCACAGCTCGGCTCAGAGGCGGATCCGCCCGTCCCGGAGCCGCTCCCACCGCTCGGGGTCCAGCGGGACGAAATCGCGGGCGGCCTCGTCCAGCACCAGCAGCGGCTCCGCCACCAGCGCGGGGTCGCAGCCGTCGCGGGCCAGCCGCACCTTCTGCTGCTTGAACGTCTCCGTCATCTCCAGCCGCTCCTGGGGGGCACGGCGCCGGCGTTGGGGACCCCCCCGGCAGCCCCAGAGCCCCCCGGGCCCCCCCGGGCCCCCCCCGGGCCCCCCCCGGTACCTGCAGGCGGAGGAAGCGGGGCCGGGCGTAGGGAGGCAGAAGCTGCTCCAGGTGCCGGTAGAGGCCGGGCCCGTCCAGGGAGCGGCCGGGGCGCAGAACCAGCGCGGCCATCCCGGCACGGCCCTCGTGGCCTGAGGGCGAGGGGACATCTGGGGACAACCGCGGGGCTCGGGGGGCTCGGGGGGCCCGGGGGGCTCGTGGGTGGCAGTACCTGGCACGGTGACGCCGTAAACGGTGGCTTCCTGCAGGGACTCGTGGGCCAGCAGCGCCTCGGCCACTTCGGTGGTGGCCACGTTCTCGCCTTTCCACCTGGGAGGGGACAGGGAGGAGCAGGAGGGGGGTGAGACCTCCCCAAAAATGGGGCTGGGACAACCCCGGAACACCGAACGGGGCTGAGCCCCCCCGGCCGTGCAGGGGGGTCCGGGGGTGCCCCCGTCCCCGGGGGTGGGGGGGCTCTGGCACCTGAAGGTGTCCCCGGTGCGGTCCCGGAAGCGCACGAACTGCTCCTCGTCCTGCTCCACCAGGTCCCCGGTGTTGAAGAATTCGTCGCCCTCGGCGAAGACCCCGCGGAGCAGCTTCTGCTCCGACAGCTCCCGGCTGCCGGCGTAGCCCAGGAACGGCGTCCGCGGTGTCACCGGCGCGATCAGCAGCCCCGTCTCACCTGGGGGGCACCGGGACGGTGACGGGGCCGCCCCGGGCATCCCCCAGAGCCGCCCCGGGCACCCCCCGGAGCCGCCCCGGGCACCCCCCGGAGCCGCCCCGCGCCCGCTCCTCACCGGTCCGGGCTCGGATGCAGCGCCCGGCCTCGTCCCGTTCCGGAGCTCCGGCCGCGACGTCGTAACGAACGACCTCGAAGGGCGAGAAGAGCTGGGGAGAGGGGCCGGGGGGCGCTCAGCGCTTGGGGCTGGGGGCTTCGGGGCCCAGCCCCTCATGCCAGCCCCCCCAAACCTTGTAGATGAAGCTGCAGCGCCCCACGGCGCCCGGGGTGCCGGTGTAGTTGAAGAGGGTGACGTTGCCCTCGCTCATGCCGTAGGTCTCCACGATGCGCACGGGCCCGAAGCGCTGCTGGAAGCTCCGCCACACGTCGGGGCGGAGGCCGCTGCCCACCGCCAGCCTCAGCCCGTGCTGCCGCTCCCCGGGGCGCTGCGGGGGCACCGTCAGCTCCGGGGGTGCCCCCTCCATGCTCCGAGACCCCCCCCCCTCACCCTCACCCGGACCCCCCCAGCCCAGCCCTGACCTGGGGCTGGTTCACCAGGTACCGGCACAGCTCCCCGATGTACTGGAAGACGGTGACGCCCTCGGCGCGGCAATCGTCCCAGAACTGGCTGGCTGAGAACTTCTCCTTCAGCACGCACGTGGCTCCTGGAGGGGGGACAAAGAGGGGGGGGGTCAGCCCCCCGAAACACCCCCGGAAGCCCCCCGGGGCCCCGTCCCCGCTCACCGATGCCGAGGCAGCCGACGACGCCCAGGAGGGAGCCGGCCATGTGGTAGAGGGGCAGCGCCAGGTACACGACGTCGCGGCTGGAGGCTCCCACCAGCTCGTAGAAGCTCAGGCACATGACGGCCTTGAGGTGGGAGACGCGGGCGGCTTTGGGGAGGCCTGGATGGGGAGAACACAGCTGAGTCCCCCCCCGTCACGCTCACCCAGAGCCCCCCCGGCCCCCGGCCGCAGCCGCACCGGTGGTGCCCGAGGTGAAGATGTAGAGGCAGGTGTCGTTCATGTCCTCGGGCTCCCACACGTCCTCGGGCTCCAGCTCCTCGGAGGCCGCGTCCAGCAGCTCCTGCAGCGCCACGACGCCGGGCGGGTACGGCCCCGCTCCCAGCACCCACACGGCCACGCCGTCCTCCCGCAGGCTGGGCAGCAGCGGCTCCACCGACCCGAACAGCTCTGGGGGGAACGGCACCGTGTGGGGACCACGCTGCCGGCCCCGGGCCCACCATCCCACCCCCGGTGCCCCGCGCGTCCCCCTCGTTCCTCGTTCTTTCTCCCCCTGCTCCCACTCCGGCTCCCGGTGCTCTCATCCCCCGGCCCGGTGTCCCCGGTATCCCCCGGGACCCCGCGGTCCCCATCAACCCCCCGGTTCCCCTCGTTATCCCCCTCCATTCCTCGGTGCCCCCCCGTTATCCCCCGAAAGCTCCCCGGTTCCTCTCGGCCCCTCTCCCGCACGCTGCCCGCTCCCCTCCCGGTGTCCCCGCGTTGTCCCCGCGCTCTCACCGTCCGCCACCAGCACCGCCCGCGCCCCGCAGCCTCTCAGGCAGTGCCGGAGCCCCGCGGGGCGCAGCGCCGTGCCCAGGAAGGCCGGGCGGGCCCCGAGCGCCGCCAGCCCGAACCAGCCCCACACGAAGCGGGGCTCGTTGCCCACCAGCAGCCCCACGGTATCCCCGGGCCTCGGCGGGGCCCGCAGAGCCCGCAGCGCGTTCGCCACCCTGGCCACGTTCCGGGCCGCCCGCCCCAGCGGCTCCGAGCCCGCCCGGCTCCGCAGGAACGGCCGCGCCGGCGCCGCCCGGGCCGCCCGCAGGAACCGGGAGAGAACCGAGCCCCCGGGGCCGCCCCGCGCCCGCCGCCGGACCCGCAGCGCCCGCAGAGCGAACGCCAGATCGGCCCAGAGGTGCGGCCGCAGCCGCCGCTGCAGCGCCAGCAGCGCCCCCAGCGCCCCCAGAGCCCCCGCGCCCAGCGGACCCCCCAGGAGCCCCCCCAGGACCCCCAGAGCCCCCGCGCCCAGCGGAGCCCCCAGGAGCACCCCCAGGACCCCCAGAGCCCCCAGCGCCGCCGCCAGCGCCATCGCCCGCGCCCGCCTCACGGGGCGGGGCGGACACGCCCACCCGGGACACGCCCACCCGGGACACGCCCCCGACCGCGCCCGCTTTGGACACGCCCCTTCTGAGTCCCCGCCCCTCCCTCGGACCCCGCTGCCAAACCCAGCCCCGACCCCCCTGTCCCCCCCACAGCCCCCCCAAATGTCACCTCCGTCCCCACCCCGAGACCCCTGTCCCCGCCGCGGACCCTCAGTGTCACCCCTGTCCCCACCACAGCCCCCCCAAAATGTCCCCCTGTCCCCACCCCGCTCTTCCTGTCCCCACCACAGCCCCCCCCGTGTCACCCCTGTCCCCATCGCGGCCCCCCCAGTGTCACCCGTGTCCCCACCGAGCTCCCCCTGTCCCCCCCACACCCCCCCGTGTCCCCGCTGTCGCCCCCCCGCCGCCCGCAGCCGCTGCCCCGCTCCAGCCCCTCGCTCCCCGATGTCCCCCCTCCCGCGCTGTCCCCTCCGTGTCCCAGATTCCCGCGGCTCGGGGGGGCCCCGGCAGCGCCGCGGGCCCGGAGGCCGCAGCGAGGGGGGGGACGCGGCCGCCGCCGCCCCCCCGGCACCAACCGGGGGCCGCTCGGTACAAAACAGGAAAAGTTTTTATTGCTGCTTTTCTTAAAAACGCCGAGGGAGCCCTTGGGGGGGTGGGGGGGCAGGAACCCACCCCCCCCCCCCAAATCTCGGTGGTCGCGGGCGCTGAGCCCCCCTCACCCCCCCCACCACCCCAGGACCCCCGGGGCCGCCTCCCCCTCCCCAAATCACCCCGGAGCAGCGACTCGGTTCCACCCTTTATTTACATTTCTATAGGAAAATGGGGGCGGGGGGGCGTGGGGGATCCCCCCCCCCCCTCTTTCCCCGAGCGTTGTGTCCCCTCTCGGGGGGCACCGCGACCCCTCCCCACGCTGGCGACCCCCAGGGATCCTTTTTTGGGGGGGCTCCGGGGGGGTCCCGGCCCTCAGTCGCTGTCGGAGCCCACGGCGGAGGATCCTTTCCTTTTCCTCTTGGCCGGTTTGGGTTTGGTGTCCTCTTCCTCCTGCGGGGACGGGGACGGGGGGGGTCACCCCGCGGTTTTGGGGGGGTGTTTTGGGGGGGTTTCGGGCTGGGGAGGGGTCTCTCACCGAGGCGCTGCTGGAGCCCGACTCCTCCTCGTTGTTCTGGGGCTGCGCCGCGCTCTTGCGGCTGCGGGGGCTGGACAGAGCCGTGGCTTTCCGGCGGCTCTTGGGCGGTTTGCTGGAGGAATCCTCGTATTCCTCGGCCAGGGAGAAGAGGTCGGAGAACCTGGAGGGGAGCGGAGCAGAGGGGGGGGTCAGAGGGGTTTGGGGGTGCCCAAAAAGGGGGGGAGGCCCTGGAGTTGGTGGGGGGTCTCACTTCATCTTGTGGGCTTCGTCGCAGCTGGCCTGGACGTGCTGCAGCGCCTGCAGGATCGGGGTCTGGCTGAAAACTGGGAGAGAGGAGGGAACGGGGTGGGAACGGGGTCAGGGGGAGCAGCCCCCATCCCAGACCCCAGCCCCCAGGGAGGGGAGGAACCCACAGTTCTGCTTGGTGTTGGTGAGGTTGAGCCGGAGGTTGTCCAGGTGCTCCAGGATCTGCTCCAGGGTCAGCTGGGCCAGTTTGCTGCTGGAGCTGCGCAGGCTGCGGGGAAAGAGCCCGAGAACGGGGATGAGAGCGTGAAAAACGGGGATTAGAGCACGAAAAACAGGGATGAGAGCACGAAAATGGGGATGAGAGCGTGAAAAACGGGGATGAGAGCATGAAAAACGGGGATGAGATCATGAAAAACAGGGATGAGACCCTGAAAATGGGGATGAGAGCATGAAAAATGGGGATGAGATCATGAAAAACAGGGATGAGACCCCGAAAACGGGGATGAGACCCTGAAAACGGGGATGAGATCATGAAAAATGGGGATGAGACCCCGAAAACAGGGATGAGAGCGTGAAAAACGGGGATGAGATAATGAAAAACGGGGATGAGAACCCGAGAACGGGGATGAGAGCATGAAAAATGGAGATGAGACCCCCAAAAATGGGGATGGGACCATGAAAAATTGGTATGAGACCTGAAAAACGGGGATGAGATCCCAAAAACGGGGATCAGACAATGAAAAATGGGGATGAGACCCCAAAAAATGGGGATGAGACCCCAAAAAATGGGGATGAGACTCCCCCCAAGGTGCAAGGGACAGGGAACCCCACCCTGGGGTGCTCCCGGCACCCACGGCCTGGAACGGGGGGATCGGGAATGGGGATCCAGCTCTGGGATCCCCTGGAAGGGTGGATCAGCCTCTGGAATTTATGGGATAAATCCTGCTTGGGATGCTGGAATTCCCAGACCTCTGGCATTTTCAGGACAGGTGAGAAAATAAAAAAACCCGACCCCTCAGGCTGGGAATTCCCAGGAAGCAAAGGACAGAATTCCCAGACCTCTGACACTTCTGGGAGAGGTGAGAAAACAAAAACCCCAACCCCTCAGGCTGGAAATTCCCAGGAAGCAAAGGACAGAATTCCCAGACCTCTGACACTTCTGGGACAGGTGAGGAAAGCCCTCCCCAGTTTCCCAGGCCGGGAGTTCCCGGGAAGCAGGGAGCATTCCCAGACCTGTGGCATTTCTGGGACAGGTGAGGAAAGCCCTCCCCAGTTTCCCAGGCCGGGAATTCCCGGGAAGCAGGGAGCATTCCCCGACCTCTGGCGCTTGCGGGGCAGGCTGTTGTTCTTGATCAGCAGCGCCTTGATGTGCTCGCCCAGGAGGTCGTCGTGGCGCAGCCCCCAGTGCCGCAGGATGCTGGTGGTGAACTGATCCTCGGGGTGGCACGGCCGGCTCAGCACCATCTTCACCATCTCCTCGCTGGGCCTGCGGGAAAAACGGGAATGGGGAACGGGGAGAGACCCCCAGGAACCCCCCAGGAACCCCCCGGGACCACCGGGGTCAGCCCCGGTCCCCAGGCGGGGGTCAGGCGCTGCCCGGCTCCTGTGGGGACGTGGGGACAGCTCCGGTGGCCTCAGGGATCATCCCAGAGCACCCCACAACGCTTCAGAGCCCCTAAATCGTCTCAGTGGCCCCCCAAAATCCACTCAACGTCCCTCAAAATCCTGTCAGTGTCCCTCAAAATCCCCCTCAAAATTCTCGCAGTGTCCCCAAATGCCCTCAGTGTCTCAGAATCGGTTCAGTGTCCCTCAAAATCCCCTCAGTGTCCCTCAGAATCCCTCTCAATGACCCCCAGATCCACTTAATGTCCCCAAAATCCCCCCAGATCCCCCTCAGTGTCCCCCAGAATCCCCCCAGATCCCCTTCAGTGTCCCTCCAAATCCCCTCAGTGTCCCCCTGACCCACTTAACGTCCCCAGAATCCCCCCCGCTCCCCCCGGTGTCCCCACCCAGGACCGGGGCGCTGTCCCCACGGGATGTCCCCAGGTCCCCGCACTCACTTCTCCCTGCGGAGCTGCAGCAGGAGGCAGGACAGCGCCTCGGGGTGCTCTGGAAGCGGGACGGAGAGGCTGGCACCAGGAGCGGCACCGGGAATGTCCCCCCCCCACAGGGAATGTCACCAGGATTGTCCCCAGGGAATGAATGTCCCCAGGATTGCCCCCAGGATTGTCCCCCCAGGGAATGAATGTTCCCAGGAATGCCCCCAGCCCGTCCCCAGGATGTCCCCAGGATTGTCCCCCAGGGAATGAATGTCCCCATACTGTGCCCAGGAATGTCCCCAGGGAATGAATGTCCCCATACTGTCCCCAGGAATGTCCCCCCCACAGGGATTATCCCCAGGATTGTCCCCAGATTGTCCCTAGGAATGTCCCCCCTACAAGGATTGTCCCTAGCACTGTCCCCAGGGAATGAATGACCCCAGGATTGTCCCCTGGACTGTCCCCAGCCCGTCCCCAGGATTGTCCCCAGGATTGTTCCCAGGGATGTCCCCAGCCCGTCCCCAGGGAATGAATGACCCCAGGATTGTCCCCAGCCCGTCCCCAGGATGTCCCCAGATTGTCCCCAGCCCGTCCCCAGGGAATGAATGACCCCAGCGCTGTCCCCAGCCCTGTCCCCAGCGCTGTCCCCAGCCCGTCCCCAGCCCTGTCCCCAGCGCTGTCCCCAGGATGTCCCCAGGATGTCCCCAGCCCGTCCCCAGCCTGTCCCCAGCCCTGTCCCCAGGATGTCCCCAGCCCTGTCCCCAGGGAATGAATGACCCCAGCCTGTCCCCAGCCCGTCCCCAGCCCGTCCCCAGCCCGTCCCCGCGCACCCTTGTACTTGAGGTGCTGCAGGATGGGGATGATGGTCTCCAGCGGGATGTTGTGCGCCAGGAAGAGCTGCCAGGTGCAGTACTGCTCAAAGGTCTCCCAGTCCAGGCTCTGAACTGGGATGGGGACGAGGGGACGGGGGGAAAACAGGGATAACGGGGAAAACGGGGATAACAGGGACAACGGGGTTAACAGGGATAACGGGGATAATGGGGATAATGGGGAAAACAGGGACAATGGGGATAACGGGGATAATGGGGAAAACGGGGATAATGGGGAAAACAGGGACAACGGGGTTAACAGGGATAACGGGGAAAATGGGGAAAACAGGGAAAACAGGGACAATGGGGATAATGGGGAAAACAGGGATAACGGGGAAAACAGGGATAACAGGGACAATGGGGATAATGGGGAAAACAGGGATAACAGGGAAAACGGGGATAATGGGGAAAACGGGGATAACAGGGACAATGGGGAAAACAGGGATAACGGGGACAATGGGGATAACAGGGACAATGGGGCAAACGGGGACAATGGGGATAATAGGGAAAACAGGGATTAGGGGGATAACAGGGATAATGGGGACATTGGGGATAACGGGGTAAGAAAGATAACAAGAGGAACAAGAAGGACAAGAGGGACAACAAGGATAACGGGAATAATGGGAACAAGGATTGGGGGACAGTGGGGAGCACAGGGATGGACAATGGGGACAACAGGGATAACGGGGACAAGGGAGAGAACAAGAGGGACAAGGACAACAGGATAACGGGAACAAGGAGGATAACGGGGTCAGGGGGGAGCAGAGGGATAACAAGGATGGATAATTGGGATAATTGGGATAATGGGGTAACAGGGATCTGTCTCAGCCCCTTCCCGAGGTCCGGGGACCCCCAAACCTGCCCGGGGCACTGGGAATGGGGACGGAGCCCTGTCCCGGGAAGGGGCTGCGGGGACAGAGCTAACGAGGCTCCCTAATTAACGAGCTTATCCCAAAGCTGGGTCAGGGAGAGCGGGATTTGCTCTGGGAACACCGAGGGAGCCCACGGAGAGCTGGGATTTGGGGAATTTTCCCTTCGCCCGCCTCATTCCCTGCCTGGCACCGCGGGAGCTCCCCGGGATCCCACGGGGGCTCAGAGATAAATCCCAAATCCCAAATCCCACAATCCGCCTTGGGGCAGTGATCCTTTAATGCCCACAGGAAATTCGGCCCTCTGGGCAGCTCCGGGGAATCTCCCTCTGGACACGGCTGGAAAGGGCCAGGCCTGGATTTGGGGCAGGGTTTGGGGGCTGCCCAGGAACTGCTCATTCCCATTCCCGTTCCCGTTCCCATTCCCACTCCCACTCACTGAGGATGTTCAGCACGGAATCCTTGCGGAACATGACGAGGTTTCCCATCATCACGTGGCACACGAGCTCCTGGAGCTGGGGGGGAACAGGGAATGGCTCAGGGGGGATCTTGAGGAGCTTTCCCGGGCGGGATCCAGCGGGAAAAGCGCCAGGAGCAGCCCTGGGGTGGGAGCTGGAGGAGCTGCCCACACACACGGAGCCCACTCTGCTCTCATCCTGCTTCTCCCTGCTCCTCTGGATCCTCTGGATCCCTGCTCCTCATCCTGTTTCCTCCCTGCTCCTCATCCTTTTGGATCCTCTGGATCCCAGCTCCTTGTTCCCTGGATCCTCTGGGTCTCTGCTCCTCATCCGATTTATTCCCTGCTCCTCATCCTTTTGGATCGTCTGGATCCCAGCTCCTTATCCCCTGGATCCTCTGGATCTCTGCTCCTCATTCCCTGGATCCCTGTTCCTCATCCTCCTTCCTCCCTGCCCCCTCGTCCTTTTGGATCCTCTGGATCTCTGCTCCTCATCCTTTTGGATCCTCCTTCCTCCCTCCTCCTCATCCCCTGGATCCTCTGGATCTCTGCTCCTCATCCTTTTGGATCCTCCTTCCTCCCTCCTCCTCATCCCCTGGATCCTCTGGATCCCTGCTCCTCATCCCCTGGACCCTCTGGATCCCAGCTCCTCATCCCCTGGACCCTCTGGATCCCAGCTCCTCATCCCCTGGACCCTCTGGATCCCAGCTCCTCATCCCCTGGACCCTCTGGATCCCAGCTCCTCATCCCCTGGACCCTCTGGATCCCAGCTCCTCCTCCTCATCCCCTGGACCCTCTGGATCCCATTCCACAGGAAGCACCCGGAGCGCCCCAGGGAAGGACGGGAGCAGCTCCAGCAGGGAGGGGAAGGAAACGCTCCGGGGGCCGCTCCAGGAGCCTCCGACCCTTCGGATCCCGGATGATCCCGGGGCAGCGGGGGTTTATCGGCACAACCCCGGGCATTCCAGAGCTGCCCACGGGGATTTCTGGATTCTCACGGCTGAGGGAAATTCCTGCCAGGAGCATCCAGGACCAGCGGGATCCCCCCTCCCCGGGCCAGGGGCTCATTAGGGGTAATTAGCGCTGATTGCCCAGGAAATGGAGATTCCTTGGATGCAGCAGCTTGGGATCAACACTTGGAGCTTTTGGGGATGATTCCAGTCGGGATTAGGGAAATGGAGCTGATGGAACTGAGCCAATTCCGGCTCGTTTTGGGGCTAAATCCCCCGGGAATTGGGAATTGGGAATCCTCCACACGTGGAAGGAGTCAAAGCTTGGGACCAACACTCGGAGACCCCCGGAGATTTCGGAGCTGATTCCGGCCAGGATTAGGCAAATGCAGCCGATGGAACCGAGCCAATTCCGGCTCGTTTTGGGATTAAATCCCCCGGGAATGGGGAACTGGGAATCCCCCGCACCTGGAAGGAGTCGATGACGGCCACGATCATGTTCAGCAGCTCCCCGCTGCGCAGGGTCTCGTCCGGAAACTGGGAACGCACAAAATCCCGGCAGGTTCAGGGCAGGACACCAGGGAGAGGATTCCCAAAAATCCCCCGACGGCGGGGGGCGGCCGTCAGCCGGCCCAGAGCCCCGGGAATTCCGTTTTCCCTCTGCTCCTGGCTCCGCTCCCTGCTCCAGGGCCGAGCTCGGCACGGAAATGCGGAATCAATCAGCGGGAGCCAAGGGCTGGGCAGCTCCGAGGGGAGTGCCAAATCCCGGGATTTGGGGTCACTGTGGGAACGGGAACGGCCTGACCCTGCCCTGGGACATCCCGGGATTTGGGGTCACTGTGGGAACGGGAACGGCCTGACCCTGCCCTGGGACATCCCGGGATTTGGGGTCAATGTGGGAACGGGAACAGCCTGACACCACCCTGGGATGGATCCTGGCATGGATCCTGGGATGGATCGGGGATTTGGGGTCACTGTGGGAATGGGAACAGCCTGACCCTGCCCTGGGACGGATCATGGGATGGATCCTGGGATGGATCCCGGTATCTGGGGTCACTGTAGGAACAGCCTGACACCACCCTGGGATGGATCCTGGGATCTGGGGTCACTGTGGGAACAGGAACAGCCTGACCCTGCCCTGGGATGGATCCTGGGATGGATCCTGGGATTTGGGGTCACTATAGGAACAGCCTGACCCTGTTCTGGGATGGATCCTGGGACACACCTGGGATGGGCTCAGGACACCGCAGCAATGGGAGCTGGGGCCCAGCTGGCACCCAGGGGACACCACCTGCGCACACCTGCGCACACCCGCTCACACCTGCTCACACCTGCACACCCCCGCTCACCCCCGCGCAGGTGAGGGCTCACCTCGCTGTAGATGGAGGGCGTGAGGAAGCAGAGCAGGCGCACGTCGTCCTCCTGGCACGCCTTCATGTCCATCATCAGGCAGGTGTGCAGCTCGCCCAGCTGCGTCGCCTGCGCGAACGACTCGTACAGCCCCATCCTGCCCAGCGCCGCCTTGCTGGGGACACAGCGCACCTGGCACCTGGCACCTGGCACACGGCACCTGGAGGGCGCCTGGAGCGCGCCTGGCACCTGGAGCGCACCTGGTGCACCGGGTGCACCTGGCACATGGCACCTGGAGCGCGCCTGGAGTGCGCCTGGAGCACACCTGGAGCACACCTGGCACCTGGAGCGCACCTGGTGCACCTGGCACACGGCACATGGAGCGCACCTGGAGCGCGCCTGGAGCACACCTGGCACAGCACACCAGGCGCCTGGAGCACCCGGTGCACAGCTGGCACCTGGCGCACACCTGGTGCACACCTGGTGCACACCTGGAGCACACCTGGCACAGCCAGCACCTGGCACCGGGCGCACACCTGGTGCACCTGGCACACACTTTGCACCGCGCACAGGGCACCTGGAGCACCTGGTGCACACCTGGCACTGCTGGGGACAGGGGCATGCACAGACAGGGGCGTGTCCCAGGTGTGGGGGGTGTGTCCCAGGTGTGAGGGGGCGTGTCCCCAGTGAGGGAGCATGTCCCAGGTGCAAGGGGGCATGTCCCAGGTGTGAGGGGGCGTGTCCCAGGTGTGAGGGGGTGTGTCCCCAGTGAGGGGGGTGTGTCCCAGGTGTGAGGGGGCGTGTCCCGGGGCTCACCTGGCCCTCAGGTAGTAGAGCAGGTGGTATCCGATCTTGGGCTGTTTCTGGTAGAGCTCCGAGAGCAGATCCAGCAGCAGCGAGAAGCCGCTGTTGTCCTCCTGCATCTGGCACAGGTTCCTTGGGAAGAGCGGGAATGCCACCGGGATAACGGGACGGGCTCCCAAAAGCCCCCAAAACCCCGGGTTTCCCACCAAAAATACAACAGAGGCAAGTGGGAGACTCCTGGGATTTTCGGGATAAGCGCCCGGGAGGGAGGAAGCCCGGAATTCCCGAGGATTTGGACAGGGACGTACCGGAATATCAGGTAAAGGGGCTTCCCCACGGACTCCTCCAGGGACCTGTGGGACAGACGGACACTCTGAGCCCCGGGAATGCCACGGGAACAGCCCTGGATATCCCAGGGGCTGTCCAGGGATTTGGGGCTTCCCAGGAATTACAGAACAGCCCTGAATCCCAACAGCTGTCCAGGGATTTGGGATTTCCCAGGAAGAGCCCTGGATATCCCAGGGGCTGTCCAGGGATTTGGGATTTCCCAGGAACAGCCCCGAATCCCCAATGGCTGTCCAGGGATTTGGGATTTCCCAGAAAGAGCCCTGGATATCCCAATGGCTGTCCAGGGATTTGGGATTTCCCAGGAACTCCAGAACAGCCCCGGATCCCGCTGGCTCCCGAGGAGGCTCCATCTCCCATCCCAGCTCCAAGAAAACCCCTGGAGAAGGAGCCGCTCCGGGTGAGCCGGCAGAGGAACCTCCCAGGGCAGCCCCTTCCAGAACCCGGGAATATTCCCCGGGAAAAGCCGCGATCCCGGGCTCTTACTCCTCGGTGATCTCCTCCGGAAGAACTTCCCCGCGGAAGTGAGCCTTGAAGAGCTCCTGCAGGCACGAGGCGAGCACCGAGAGCTGCTCCGAGTCGAAATCCTCCTGGGAAAGGCACCGGAAGGGCCGGGAGCGGCTCAGGGGAGGAGCGCCCGGCACCAGGGACCACGGAGCACTGCCAGGGATCCCAGAGAACTCCCAGGGATCCCAAATTGCTGCCAGGGATCCCAGAGAACTGCCAGGGATCCCAAAGAACTGCCACGGATCCCAAAGAACTGCCAGGGATCCCAAATTGCTGCCAGGGATCCCAAATCATTGCCAGGGAATCCCAAATTGCTGCCAGGGATCCCAAATCGCTGCCAGGGAATCCCAAAGAACTGCCAGGGAATCCCAGAGAACTGCCAGGGATCCCAAATTGCTGCCAGGGATCCCAAATCGCTGCCAGGGATCCCAAAGAACTGCCAGGGATCCCAAATTGCTGCCAGGGAATCCCAAATCGCTGCCAGGGAATCCCAAAGAACTGCCAGGGATCCCAGAATCTTGAAAACAATCCCAGATCTCTGGCAGTGATCCCAGATCATTCCCAGCAATCCCAGATCATTCTCAGATCTCTGCCAGTGATTCCAGCAGCAATCCCAAACCACTCCCAGCAATCCCGGATCTCTGCCACTGATCCCGGATCATTCCCAGCAATCCCAGATCTCTGCCAGCAGCTGTTGGGGACATTCAGGCACTGGGACACGGAGCAGGGGGTGGATCCATGGATGGAGCTCCCAGATCCCACCCAGGACGGATCCCAGCTCCCGGATCCCACCCAGGACGGATCCCAGCTCCCAGCTCCCACCCAGGACAGATCCCAGCTCCCGGATCTCCCCCCGGATGGATCCCTGCTCCCAGCTCCCACCCAGGACAGATCCCTGCTCCCAGATCTCACCCAGGACAGATCCCAGCTCCCACCCAGGATGGATCCCAGCTCCCACCCAGGACAGATCCCAGCTCCCACCCAGGATGGATCCCAGCTCCCACCCAGGACGGATCCCTGCTCCCGGATCCCACCCAGGACAGATCCCAGCTCCCGGATCCCGCCCCGGCTCCGTTACCTCCAAGACCTGATCCACGATCTCCTGCATGACCTCGCACTGCGCCTCGGTGTCGCTGCGGCACAACAGGGACGGGGATCCCGGTTACTGGGAGCACTGGGAGCACTGGGAGCACTGGGAGCGCGGGGACGGGGAACTGGGGCTGGCCCTGGGGGAGGATCCCTGTGCGTCCCGGGGATTCTCAGGGCACTCAAGGGCAGGAATTCCAGGGAATCGCTCGGCGACCCCAGGGCAGGAGCTCAGCCTCCCTCGGATGCCGGGAATGGAGGGTGGAGGGGAGAGCTCCTTCCCAAAGCCAGTTCCAGCAGGAATTCCCTCTCCACGGGGCTGCAGGAGCTCTGGAGATCCATGGGGATGGGGATGGCCCCACCTGCCCTTCTGCAGCTGCAGCACTTTGTCCTTCAGGGACTCATCCAGCTGCTCCAGGAACGGGGTGATGTCCACGGGCTCCTCCACGATGGATTCCTTGATGGGATGGAACCTGAACTCCCTCTTCTTCCCTGAAACAGGCGAGATCCGTCAGGGATTTTCCTCCTTCCCGGCAATCCTGGATCCTCCTCCCCTGGAGCCGTGCCCAGGGCTCCGGGATGAAGGTGGGAAGGGACCCAAACGTTGGGAATGTCCGGGATTGTGATCCCTGCTCAGCCCCGTTCCCAAACCTGACCCCCCAACATTCCCAGGGCGTCTCCCAAGGAGCCACAAAATTTGGGATCCTGGAGCTCCCAGGTGGCATCCTCTGCCCCATCCCGCTTCCCAGTGCTGGGAAAAGCCCCTGGCACAGCGGGAATCCCACAGGGATCCGAGCAGCGAGGCCAGGAGCGGCTCCAGAGGGGATCAGGGTGAGAGCAGTCGGGATCTGAGGCTGGAAAAGCGCTCTGAGCTCCTGGGAACGGCCGGGAAAGGGATCGGGCACAGATCCAGCACCGCTGGATTTGGGAATCGGCTCCTCCACTCCCTCCCTTTGCAGGAGGAAAACTTGGGATCTCCCCAGGGGATCAGCTCCCGGGCAAGGGGCTCCGAGGGGCCGGGAATTCTCCGTGGCGGCGGGAATTCCGCGTCCCTGGGGAATCCCGGGAGCTCCCTCACCTTTGCTGTTCAGCTCCTCCTCATCGTCGCTGAAGGCGGCCTCGGCGTTGTCGTAGCAACCGTCATCCTTCTCCAGGTGATTCTCCATCTCCATGGGAACCGGCTCCTCGATTTTCACTGCCAGCACACGGAGCCAGGTGAGGCCTCTCCCAAAAAAACCCCACCCACCAGCCCCGGGAAAGTGGAGCAGAGGGAACGCCGGAGCAACCACAACTCCCAAAAATCCCGACCCTCATCCAGCCACCGCTGCTGGTGGGATTCCATGGAAAACTCCCGGAGAGGATCTGCCCGGAGTTCCCTGTTCCCTACCTTCGATGGGGGGCGAGGGAGAGCTGCAGAATTCCGGGAATTTCTCCCTGAGCATGGCCCGGAGCTCCTTGTCCAGCTTGGGGTTGTCGAAGAGCGGGGCCAGGTGCCTGTGTGGGGTGGGATGGGATGGGACAGGGATCAGGAGGAGCTGGGATGGGGCCTCATCCCCGCGGGAATGCTGAGGGCTCTTCCCTGCGCCACCACGACACGGGAACGGGACAAAAGGGGCTGGGAATCCTGCGAGGGGACCCGGAGCATCCCGAGGAAATCCCGATCCCTTCGACCCCCGGAGCCGCCGAGATGCAACTCCCAAAATTTCATGGATAACACCACGGAGCCCCGGGAGAGAGAGCCGGGGGAGAAGAGAGGGCAGCTGCTTCCGCGCGTTGGGAATTGAGGAAAAATAAAACAAATCTGGGAAAACCCTGGGCTCTTACGCCAGGACTCGCTTCTCCACGATGTGGGTGAGGGAGTTGAACACTCCCTGCCGGACGTGGGCTTCCAGAGGCGGGTAGAAATTGGGAATGATCTGGAAGAGATCAGGGGTGGAGAGCAGGGTTAGGGGGGGGTCTGGAATTGGGGAGAAAATCCCTGCCAGGGGCAGGAAATTCCTGGCTCCAGGGCAATAGCCTGGATTCCTCTTTAATTAAAAACCCAGCTGAGGGAGAAGGGCCCCGGATGCTCGGATCTGTCCCAGGGCTGGGATTCCTCCCTGGAGCCCGGGAATTTTTCCCAGTTCCGCTGCCAGGAGCGGCCAGTTTGGACTGGGAGGGCTTTGGACACCAGGAAGACACAATTCCTGGAACCTGGCGCCGCTTCCCTGCCCTGGGATGAACCCCTGGATCATTCCCTGACACTGAACCCCCTCCCCGGGGACGGGGCTGGGTCAGGAATTCCACGAGGAACTCCCAGGGAACAATCCCAAATCCTTTTCCCTCCGCCGGGGTTGCTGCCTTCCCAGCAGCAACGGATGGTGACACACGGATCCAAAGCTCCAGGAACGCTCCGGATCCCTCCCACCGAGGGCTCGGGATAATTCGGCAGCAAAGGGGAAAAAATCCCTGCTGGCTTTGGGATAAGGGTGGGAGGTTGAGGCGACTCTGGAACCCAGGGGAGTGGGAATCCCAGGGAGGAGCAGCTTGGGCGGGGTTTGTGGAGGACAGCGGGTGCAATCCCAGCTTTCCGCTTCCCTGGGAATTCCCTGGAAGAGGAGAGGAGCTCACCCGGCACATGAAATCCAGCAGCGTGGCCGTGATGGCCGGGTGGGGCTTCATGGAGTGGTGCATGACCAGGATGGCGGGTTCTGGGGGAGGGACAGGGATGAGAGCCCAGACATCCCAAATCCTGCTCCTGGGACGGGCTGGATCCATGGGATCCACGGGAGCCGTGGGGGGGGATCCAGGGGCTGAGGGACGGCCAGGTCCGGTGCTGCCCGTGGGTCACAATGGATCCCCGGGGATCCCAGCCCAGGAACAGCCCAGGATCCCATCCCAGGAATAGCCCAGGATCCCTTCCCAGGGCAGATCCCATGGATCCCAGCCCAGGAACAGCCCAGGATCCCTTCCCAGGGCAGATCCCATGGATCCCAGCCCAGGAACAGCCCAGGATCCCTTCCCAGGGCAGATCCCATGGATCCCAGCCCAGGATCCCAGCCCAGGAACAGCCCAGGATCCCATCCCAGGGCCGATCCCACGGATCCCATCCCAGGATCCCATCCCAAGGCAGATCCCATCCCGGGATCCCAGCCCAGGGCCGGTCCCACACACCGATGTTCATGATGCTGTCCTTCTCGGGGTTGAAGAAGAGCCAGTCGTAGAACAGCGCCAGTTTGGCGTTGGAAGCAGCGACGTTGGACTGGAGGAGACAAAAAAATCGCCCAAATTATCCCAGGAAGACGATGCCCAGATCCCTCCAGATCCCTCCAGGACCCCTCTTTGCGTCCCTGTCGTGCTGCTCCTCCCACTGTGGGGAATCAGCTGCTCCCAGGCCACCCCGTGCCCTGGTTTTGGGATGTTCCCATTCCTGCTTTTGTGATGTTCCCATCCCCAGCCCCGTTTTGGGGTACCCTGAGCCCCCTTTTTGGGATACTCCCATCCCAATCCCTGTTTCCGTGACATTCCCATCCCAAATCCCCATTTCTGCGCCGTTCCTGCCCCATGCCCATTCCTGGGGTCACCCCCAGCCACGTTTTTAGGATATTCCCACCCCCAGCCCATTCCCAATCCCTGTTTCTGCACCGTTCCCACCCTGTATCCATTCCCAGGTTACCCCAATCCCTGTTTCTGTGCCATTCCCACCCCTAATCCCCGTTCCTGCACTGTTCCCACCCTGTTCCCCTCCCAGGATCCCCCAATCCCCGTTCCTGCACCCTTCCCACCCCGTGCCCCATTCCCAGCCTATTCCCACCCCCAATCCCCGTTTCTGTGCCGATCCCACCCCAGGATCCCCCAGTCCCTGTTCCCATTCCCATTCCCATTCCCCATCCCAGGATCCCCCAATCCCCGTTCCCATTCCCAATCCCCGTTCCCATTCCCCGTTCCCAATCCCCGTTCCCATTCCCGTTCCCAATCCCGTTCCCATTCCCATTCCCAATCCCCGTTCCCAATCCCCGTTCCCATTCCCATTCCCAATCCCCGTTCCCAATCCCCGTTCCCGTTCCCATTCCCATTCCCAATCCCCGTTCCCAATCCCCGTTCCCAATCCCCATTCCCAATCCCCGTTCCCAATCCCCGTTCCCGTTCCCAATCCCCGTTCCTGTTCCCATTCCCGTTCCCCATCCCCGGATCCCCCAATCCCCGTTCCCATTCCCAATCCCCGTTCCCGTTCCCGATCCCCGCTCCCGGCGCTCCCGGCGCTGACCGTGCAGGTGGTGAGCAGCCAGCCGATGATGGCCCAGCGCGGCAGGATGTCGGAGCTGAGCACCTCGTTGGACGGGTGCACCACGCCGCAGATGTAGCGGATCAGGTCGCAGCGCAGGCTCTGGCTGTCGGGCGTGGACAGGTACTGCCGCTGGAACCAGTCCTGGTAGCGCTTCTGCTGCCCGAAACGCACCTGGGGACACCCACAGCGCTGGGGACGGGCGGGAAACGGGGGGAAAACGGGGGGAAACGGGAGGGAATCCATGGGGGGATTTGTGTGAAACGCACCTGGGGACACCCACAGCGCTGGGAACGGGGGGAAACGGGGGGAAAATGGGGGGAAATGGGGGGGAATCCATGGGGGGATTTGTGTGAAATGCACCTAGGGACACCCACAGCGCTGGGGACGGGGACGGGATGGGGAAACGGGGGGAAATGGGGGGAAAATGGGGGGAAATGGGGGAAAACGGGGGGGAATCCATGGGGGATTTGTGTGAAACGCACCTGGGGACACCCACAGCGCTGGGAACGGGCGGGAAACGGGGGGAAAATGGGGAGAAATGGGGGAAAACGGGAGGGAATCCATGGGGGATTTGTGTGAAACGCACCTGGGGATACCCACAGCGCTGGGAATGGGGACGGGACGGGAAAATGGGGGGAAAACGGGGGGGAAACGGGGGGGAATCCATGGGGGGATTTGTGTGAAACGCACCTGGGGACACCCACAGTGCTGGGAATGGGCGGGAAACGGGGGGAAAACGGGGGGAAATGAGGGAAAACGGGGGGGAATCCATGGGGGAATTTGTGTGAAACGCACCTGGGGACACCCACAGCGTTGGGAACGGGGATGGGATGGGGAAATGGGGGGAAAATGGGGGGGAAACGGGGGGGAATCCATGGGGGAATTTGTGTGAAACGCACCTGGGGACACCCACAGCGCTGGGAACGGGG
Source organism: Hirundo rustica (assembly GCF_015227805.2). NCBI lineage: Eukaryota > Metazoa > Chordata > Aves > Passeriformes > Hirundinidae > Hirundo > Hirundo rustica. Next base: position 1,645,747 of record NC_053478.1, read on the forward strand.
ACGGGACGGGGACGGGAGGGAAAACGGGGGGAATCCATGGGGGCATTTTGTGGGGGGATTTTGTGGGGGGAATTTGGGAGGGAAATTCAGGGGGGGAATCTGGGGGGCAATTCAGGAGGGAATCTGGGGGGGAATTTGGGGGGGTGAATCCGGGGGGAAATTCAGGGAGGAAATCTGGGAGGGAAATCCGGGGGGAATTCAGGGTGGAATTTGTGAGAGAATTTGTGGGGGAATTCGTGGGAGAATTTGGGAGGGAAATCCGGGAGGGAAATCTGCAGGAAGGGTTGGTACAAGGCCCACACTGAACCCTAAGCCAGGGGAAATTTGTGAGGGAATTTGTGGGGGAATTCAGGAAGAAATTTGTGAGGGAATTTGTGAGGGAAATCTGCAGGAAGGGTTGGGTACAATCCCCACACAGAAGCCACAGGATCGGGTGAGCTGGAGAGATTTTGGGAGAGAATTCGGGATGAAATTTGTGAGGGAATTTGTGAGGGAATTCGTGAGGGAGATCTCCAGGAAGGGTTGGGTACAAGGCCCACACGGAACCCTGAGCCAGGGGAAATTTGTGAGGGAATTCAGGAAGAAATTTGTGAGGGAATTTGTGAGGGAATTCAGGAAGAAATTTGTGAGGGAATTTGTGAGGGAATTCAGGAAGAAATTTGTGAGGGAATTTGTGAGGGAATTCGGGCGGGAAATCTGCAGGAAGGGTTGGTACATGCCCCACAAAGAACCCATAGGATCCAGTGAGCTGGAGGGAATTTGTGAGGGAATTTGTGAGGGAATTTGTGAGGGAATTCAGGAAGAAATTTGTGAGGGAATTTGTGAGGGAATTTGTGAGGGAAATCTGCAGGAAGGGTTGGGTACAAGCACCACACAGAACCCATAGGATTCGGTGAGCTGGAGGGAATTTGTGAGGGAATTTGTGGGGGAATTTGTGAGGGAATTTGTGAGGGAATTGGGGAGAGAATTTGTGAGGGAATTCAGGAAGAAATTTGTGAGGGAATTTGTGAGGGAATTCATGAGGGAATTCAGGAAGAAATTTGTGAGGGAACTTGTGAGGGAATTTGTGAGGGAATTCAGGAAGAAATTTGTGAGGGAACTTGTGAGGGAATTTGTGAGGGAATTCAGGAAGAAATCTGTGAGGGAACTTGTGAGGGAATTTGTGAGGGAATTCAGGAAGAAATTTGTGAGGGAACTTGTGAGGGAATTTGTGAGGGAAATCTGCAGGAAGGGTTGGGTACAAGCCCCACACAGAACCCATAGGATTCGGTGAGCTGGAGGGAATTTGTGAGGGAATTCAGGAAGAAATCTGTGGGGGAATTTGTGAGGGAATTCAGCAGGAAGGGTTTCACACAAGCCACAGAGAGGACCCTGAGCCAGAGGAAATTTGGGAAGGAATTTGTGAGGGAATTTGTGGGGGAATTTGTGAGGGAATTGGGGAGAGAATTTGTGAGGGAATTGGGGAGAGAATTTGTGAGGGAATTTGTGAGGGAATTTGTGAGGGAATTTGTGAGGGAATTGGGGAGAGAATTTGTGAGGGAATTCAGCAGGAAGGGTTGGGCACAAGCCCCACACAGAACCCACAGGATCAGCTGAGCTGGAGGGAATTTGAGAGGGAATTTGGGATGGATCCCAGGGAGGGAATCCATCAGGAATTTGAGAGTGAATCCAGGGGAATTTGGGAGGGATCCCAGGGGGATTTTGGGAGCGAATCCAGGGGGAATTACCCTCGAGGTCATGAAGAGCAGCTTGGTCTCCATGTCGGGCGTGAGGCGGCACGCCAGGAACTTCCGTGAGGTCCTGGACTGCAGGAGCTGCAGGACACCTGGGCAGGGACAGGGAAAACGGGATTGGGGCTGGAAAAGGAGGAAAACGCCTCCCCAGGAAGTTTTTAGGGATCACCAACGAGGATTCTCCCTGAGCAGCATCCAAGTTGTTTGAGGAGGATTCTTCCCGCTGGGCTCCAAAGGGGTGGGAACGCTTCCCAGCCCCTTTTCCCTGGAATTGCTGCACCCAGAAGGAGAAGGGAACGATTTATGGGAATGTTATTAATGTGAATAAAACCGGTGACTCCCTCACTCTCCCCACGGAACGGGAGGAATTAAATGCTGCAGCTCCTGGAATTCCTGCTTTTCATGGAGCTTCTCCAGCCTCTGCTCAGCCACCGCAGAGTCTGGGCTCGCCTTCCAAACCACTTAATTCAGGGAAGTGACTCTGATTTATCCCGGAATTCCCGACTGGTTTGGGTTGGAATCACCCGAGGAGCGCCCAGCCCACGGACAGCGACAATTCCCACGGGATCAGCTTGTTCCAGCCAGGCTTGGAACAATCCCAGGGAGGAGAAACCACGGGAGCGCCGAGCCCAGAACAAGCGGCACCGTTTAAGGATCCCACGAGGTTTCCCGGCACGGGATGAGCCTGGGAGCCTCTGGAAAACTGGGGAAAAAATCCCTGGGAAACGGCGCAGGGCCGGTACCTGTGAACTGGGAGCTGAGCACCTGCGGGTTGTGCAGGATGTCCTTCCAGAGCTGCTCGAACTCCGGGATCCGAGCCACGTTCTGCAGCAGCCGCACCAGGTCCCGGCCGATCATGAAGCAATCCATGAACTGGGGAAAAGAATTGAGGGAGAATTGAAGGGAAATGGAGGGGAAATGGAGGGAAAATTGAAGGGAAATTGAGGGAAAATCGAGGGGAAATTGAGTGAAAATTGAGGGGAAATCGAGGAAAAATCGAGGAAAAATTGAGGAAAAAATCGAGGGAAAAATCGAGGGGAAATTGAGGAAAAATTGAGGGAAAATTTGAGGAGAAATTGAGTGAAAATTGAGTGAAAATTGAGAGAAAATTGAGGGAAAATCGAGGGAAAATTGAGTGAAAATTGAGTGAAAATTGAGGGGAAATCGAGGAAAAAATCGAGGAAAAATTGAGGGAAAATCGAGGGAAAATCAAGGGAAAATCGAGGGAAAAATCGAGGGAAAATCGAGGGGAAATTGAGGAAAAATTGAGGGAAAATTTGAGGAGAAATTGAGTGAAAATTGAGGGAAAATCGAGGGAAAATCGAGGAGAAATTGAGTGAAAATTGAGGGAAAATCGAGGGGAAATTGAGGGGAAATCAAGGGAAAACTGAGGGGAAATGGAGGGAAAACCCCGGTCAGCAGCCGGGGCAGGGGGATGGGAGCAGGGAAGGGAGGAATTCTCGCTCCCGCTCCGCTCCCGGGCTGGAAGGAGCAGGTTGGGGTCGGGCTGACAGGCAGGGAAGGTCGGGAGCTATTCTGGAATGTTCTCCCCTCCCAAAGCAAACAATCAGCCCATAAATCTGCCGCTTTCTGCCCAGGATTGCGGCCAGGCAATGGAGGGGGGAAGGGAGCCGGGGGAGGATGGGAATGGCAGGATTCGGGAGGATTCGGGAGGGATTCGGGAGGGATGGCAGCTCCGGGGGTTCTCCCGCTCCATCCAGAGCCAGACGAGGGCCTGGAGCTGCTGCTGTGCCCCCACCCCAAACTGCCCTTCCCAGGGGGGATCAGCGGGGAACAGGATCCCAACCCCAGGCACTCACCCGCTCTGGGAGCAGGGAGATGCACAACTCCATCCCAATCTCATTCCCATTCCCAATCCCATTCCCATTCCCACTCCTCACCCGCTCCCGGAGCAGGGAGACTCAGAACTCTGTTCCATTCGCATTCCCAATCCCATTCCCATTCCCAATCCCATTCCCATTCCCAGGCACTCACCCGCTCCGGGAGCAGGGAGATGCAGAACTCCATCCCAATCCCATTCCCATTCCCAATCCCATTCCCATTCCCAATCCCGTTCCTCACCTGCTCCCGGAGCAGGGACACGCAGAACTCCAGTCCCGTCCCAATCCCAAACCCATTCCCATTCCCAATCCCATCCCATTCCCATTCCCATTCCCATTCCCAATTCCATCCCCATTCCCATTCCCAATCCCTTTCCCACTCACCCGCTCCCGGAGCACGGAGATGCAGAACTCCATTCCCAATCCCATTCCCAATCCCGTTCCTCACCCGCTCCCGGAGCAGGGACACGCAGAACTCCATTCCCATTCCCATTCCCATTCCCATTCCCAATCCCATTCCCATTCCCATTCCCGTTCCTCACCCGCTCCCGGAGCAGCGACACGCAGAACTCCAATCCCATTCCCATTCCCAATCCCAATCCCATTCCCGTTCCCGTTCCTCACCCGCTCCCGGAGCAGCGACACGCAGAACTCCATTCCCTTTCCCTTTCCCATTCCCAATCCCAATCCCGTTCCCGTTCCTCACCCGCTCCCGGAGCAGCGACACGCAGAACTCCATTCCCATTCCCATTCCCAATCCCAATCCCGTTCCCGTTCCTCACCCGCTCCCGGAGCAGCGACACGCAGAACTCCATTCCCATTCCCATTCCCAATCCCATTCCCGTTCCCGTTCCTCACCCACTCCCGGAGCAGCGACACGCAGAACTCCATTCCCATTCCCGTTCCCATTCCCATTCCCGTTCCCGTTCCCGTTCCTCACCCGCTCCCGGAGCAGCGACACGCAGAACTCCATTCCCATTCCCATTCCCAATCCCATTCCCATTCCCGTTCCTCACCCCCTCCCGGAGCAGGGACACGCAGAACTCCAATCCCTTTCCCTTTCCCATTCCCATTCCCATTCCCGTTCCCAATCCCGTTCCCGTTCCCGTTCCTCACCCGCTCCCGGAGCAGGGACACGCAGAACTCCACCTCCTTCTGGCGCAGCGCCTGCAGCGCGGCCGAGCCGTGGTGATCCACGATCAGGCGCAGGTACGTGTACACGGCCATGGCCACCAGCAGGCTGCTCTTGAGCACCCACTCCCTGCAGAGCACACACGGCCCCTGAAAACACAAACCTGACCAAAAACCACCAAATCTGACCGGAAAAACCCCAAACCTGACCAAAAAAACCCCAAATCTGACCAAAAAACCTCAAACCTGCCCCTGAAAACTGAAATCTGCCCCCTGAAAAACTCCAAACCTGACCAAAATCACCCCAAATCTGACCAAAAAACCCCCAAATCTGCCCCTGAAAACTGAAATCTGCCCCCTGAAAAACTCCAAACCTGACCAAAACCACCCCAAATCTGACAAAAAAACCCCCAAATCTGCCCCTGAAAACTGAAATCTGCCCCCTGAAAAACCCCAAATCTGCCCCTGAAAAACCTGAATCTGCCTCTGAAAACCCCAAACCTGCCCTGAAAGCGGAAATCTGCCATGGAAAACTCAAACCTGCCATGGAAAACTGAAATCTGCCATGGAAAACTGAAATCTGCCGTGGAAAACTGAAATCTGTCGTGGAAAACTCAAACCTGACATGGAAAACTGAAATCTGCCGTGGAAAACTCAAATCTGCCAAGGAAAACTGAAATCTGCCCCCTGAAAAACCCCAAACTTGCCCTGAAAAATCCCAAACCTGACATGGAAAACTGAAATCTGCCGTGGAAAACGGAAATCTGCCACGAAAAACCAAAACTCGCCCTGAAAAACCCAAAATTTGACCACTGAAAAACCCGAATCTGCCCCAAATCGGCCGCAGCCCCACACGGGACAGAGCCTGGGACGGGGGAACTGAGGCACCAGGAGTTTGTGGGATGGAAAGGGAACGCCAAAATCCACCTGGGATCAGCGCCCAGAGCACCGAAAAAGGCGTTAATTAATCAATCTATTAATTGGGAAATGCCTCGATTAATAGAGACGGCAAATAATAACGATATTAAATGATACAGATGTTAATTTATAAATATGTTGGTACTGAGGGATTGATGGAATCCATAAGGATCGAAAAAATCATCCCTCGGTGATTATATTAATCATGAATATACAATTAATAAATATTGAAAAATCCCGGGAATTACAATCCCAAGCGCATCAGCTGGAGCTGGGATCAAGGCTGGGACTGCTTTAAGGACACGGGAAAAGAAGAGATTTTTAGGGAATTTGCTGTTCCAGCTTGGAGAGAAGCTGTTCCCGAGCCTGCCCTGGGAATGCCGCAGCCGGGAATTCTGCGGATCCTCTCCGGCCGGCTCGGGACAACGCCGAGCTCGGGATGAGCTTCCCAGATGGGCCGGACAGGAAACGTTTTGGGATATCGACTCCAGGCCGCTGCTCCCAAAGGAAAACCTCCCCCACGGCTCGGGAAGCTCGGGAAGGAAATATTCCCGGGATGTCGGAGCGCTGCTCAGCCCCGCAGGGGGATTTTTTGGGATCTGGGAATGTTCGACCTCACAGGAGCTGTGCAGCAAGAGCTGGGAATTCCCGCTTTGGGAATGCGGGAAGGGCAGGGGATGCCAGCCCACAGTACCTCTGCTCCGTCAGGATTTCCAGAACGTTCTCTGCCAGCCAGATGTTCTTGGCGGTCACGTCCCCACCTGGAAAAGCCACGGGGAAAAGCGGCTGGATGGGGAGGAGGGATTCTGGAATCTGCTCCCTGCACTCCTGAGCCCCCAGTCCTGCCCAGGGACGGAGCATTCCCAGGGAATGTGAGGGATTGGGGATTCCCAGGGATAAATGTGAGGGATCGAGGATTCCCAGGAATAAATGTGAGGGACTGAGGGCTCAGCCCTGGGATGGGAATCAGCAGCTGGAATGGGAAATATGGACAGCTCCAGAGGGGAAACAACGCTGGGAATGTCCAAACTCGGGAATGAGGGGCAGGGTCCCCTCGGAGCAGGGCCAGAGCCTCTGTGGGAGCGGGGCTGGAGCATGGAGACCGTGGAAAACCATGGAAAACCACGGAAAACCACAGAATGCCACAGAAAGCCATGGAAAACCATGGAAAACCATGGAAAACTGGTGGGTCCAAACAACGGGATCACAAGGAAGGGCACAGAGTGTGAGGGAGAGGGGCCCAGGGGACACGGGACACGTTTTCCAGGGATTCCTTTTCCAGGGGTGCCTTTTCCAGGGGTGCCTTTTCCAACCGCTCCATGCTCCCTCCCTCCCTGCCGGCATTCCCCAGCCCGTGTCCCAGCAGGAACACGACTCCGGGGCTGCCGGGGACAGAATTCCTGCCCCGCGGAACACGGAAGAGGCGCCGTTCCTGCGGCTCCGGAAAAGGCGTGAGCAGGGCTGGCTCCCGGAGCCTTCCCCAGGGATGAGCGGATTCCCGCCTGTGCCGGGCACTGCCAGCCCGGCCCCGCCATCCCCGGTGATCCCGGTGATCCCGGGAAAAGAGCCGGGAGCGACAGGAACTGTGGCGCTTCCTGCCTGCTCCAGCCTCGGCCAGGAGAGGGGAAAAGTGGGAGGAGCATCCCAGAGAGATTCCCTGCAGGATCCAGGCGAGGGATAGAGCCTGGGATCGGCTCCGGGGGTTCCCAAACGGGGACAGAGCCTGGCGGGCTCAGGCTGGGATCTGGTCACGCTCAGAGCCGAAGGATTCCCGGCTTGGATCTGGAGAATTCCCGGCTCAGATCCCAAGGATTCCTGGCTCAGAGCCAGATGATTCCTGGCTTGGATCCTGAGGACTCCCAGCTCAGATCCTGAGGATTCCCGGCTCAGATCCCAAGGATTCCTGGCTCAGAGCCAGACGATTCCCGGCTCAGATCCCGAGGATTCCTGGCTCAGATCCCGAGGATTCCTGGCTCAGAGCCAGATGATTCCCAGCTCAGATCCTGAGGATTCCCAGCTCAGATCCCAAGGATTCCTGGCTTAGAGCCAGATGATTCCCAGCTCGGATCCTGAGGATTCCCAGCTCAGATCCCGAGGATTCCTGGCTTAGAGCCAGATGATTCCCAGCTCAGATCCTGAGTATTCCCGGATCAGATCCTGAGGATTCCCGGCTCGGATCCCGAGGATTCCCGGCTCGGATCCCGAGGATTCCCAGCTCGGATCCCGAGGATTCCCGGCTCACCCGCGATCTGCTTCATGAAGGTCATGCAGACTCCGTCAGCTCCCAGCACTCCGCTCTTCACCAGCTCCCGGAGCAGCCACACCAGCTGGACACGGAGATTTCGGGATCAGACCCCTCCCATTCCCATTCCCATTCCCATTTCCATTCCCCCCTCAGATTCCAGGTGGGACAGGAGATCCCGGGAGATCCCCACCTGGGTCCTGCAGGTGTCCTGCAGCTTCAGGTACTTCTCCATGAGGATGTGGTTGATCTTGTTGAGGACGATGTTCATCCCGTCCCGGCTCACCAGCGCCAGGTCCCGGTAGCACTGGGAAAAAACGGGAAAACCGGCATGGAAAACATCCCTGGGCTCGTCAAACCTGAGCAGGGGATGGCAAAACCCATGGATCTCGGGGGGAAAAAAGCACCCCAGGAGTGGGGTGAGGATCCTCGGGAGAAGGGCTGGATCGAGGACGCTCCGTGGGATTTACCCCGGCTGAGCACTGAAATCCAGCTGGAAGGAGTCCAGAATCCCATTCCCTGGGAAAACCTGGCAGCTCTTCCCCTGGCACATCCTCAAATCCACAGGGAAACACTGGAAAAACTGGGAATGAACCCCCCCCCACACACAGGGCCCTTAGCATGAAAACTGGGACGTCACCAGCACCCAGGGACAGGGAAAATTCCCTGGGGGAGAACCTGAATTCCTGAATTTCTGCCAGGCAGACACAATCCAGCGGCTCCTCCCGGCTGTTTAATTAACGCTGAGGTGATTAATGAGAACTGAGAGGCCAGGGAGAGCAAACAGCCCCGGGAAGGGGGCGGGATGGACAGGGCAGGGAAACCTGGGATCATCCCAGGGCTCCATCCCGAGAAACTGCAGCTGGAGGAGGAGGAGGAGGAGCTGGGGGCAGCTGGAGCCGGCTGTGCCCGGCTGGGGACACCGAGGGGGGGCCTGAGCAGCTTCTTGGGGTCCCCGGACCAAGTTTTGGGATCCCTGGGGCAGATTTTGGGATCTCCGGGTCAAGTTTTGGGAATTTTTTGTTTGTCTTTTGTTTTTTGTTTTTTTTTCCCGGCCCAGCAGATCCCAGGAATCCGGCGATTCCTGCGGGGAGGTGTGCGAGCTCCCCAGCCAGGAAGGGGTTAACGCTGGCCGCAGCTCATCCCAAATCCAGGCAGGAATCTCCTGCCCGGCTCCCCGGCTCCAGCAGATCCAATTATCCCGATTAATTATCCCAATTATCCCCTTGGAAAAAGCGCCGGGTTCCGGGGGAGCAGCCACAGCAGAACTCTTCCCTTCCCTTCCCTTCTCCAGAGGAAAATTCCAGAGGAATCCACGGAAAGGAAAGCGCTGGGCAAGGTCCCCCAGAGGGGTGGGATCCTCCCAAACTTTGCTTCCAGGAAACCCTGGGATCCTCCTGGAAATTCCCAGAGGGATGAGGAGGGGTCATTCCATGGGGAGAATGGAGTCACCCTTTGGAAAAGCAGGAAGAGCCTCGGGAACAAGGGTGGGAAGGGATCCTGGTGGGATTCAGCCTCTCCAGGGCTTTGTGGGAAGGGTTGTTTGGGAAATACTCAGGCCAAGCGAGCAAAGCCCTTGATCCAAGGGAAAAATTGGGATTCCCAGCAGGAGCGTGGAAGATTTCCCAGGAAAAGCGAGCTTTGATTCCCTGAGGTGATTCCTGATTCTGCTCCCAAATCCAGGATTCTGATCCCAGAGCTGATCCGGGAGTCGGAATTAACGGGAATCGATCTTCCCCTGGGAACTGAGCGCGTTCCTTTCCCTGCCTGGAATTCCAGGAGCATCCAGGAGGAAAATCCCACTCCAGCTCTTCCCAAGGCAACGGAGAAAGAACTGGGAAAAACCCTGACAGATCCTTGAAAAACCAGGATCTGCCTCCCACTGCCAAATCCAAGGAATTCCTGGGACAGGAGGGAGCCTGAGCTCCTCAACTTCCCTGCACCCCAGGGAATTCCAGCCAGGAAAATTCCTTAATTCCCTCCCTTTTCCAGGATTTTCCTCACCTTCTGCGCCTGGGCCGGATCCGTCAGGACGAGGGTGAAGAGCCCCAGGCAGATTTCCTCGTGCTGGGGGGTCCCTTTGCAGATCTGGGAGGGAAATTCCAGGTGAATTCCAGGTGGGATCCGAGGGGAGGGAAGGGAAAAGCCCGCCCCGATTCCCTGGATCCTCCGGGAATCTGAGACTGATCCAGGATTCCCCTGAATCCGGGGGTTCCTGGGGTTTGTTTGGGGTGGAAAATCGCTCCCAGGAGCCACCCGGGGATTTTGCTGGCCCTGGACTCCCACGGGATTCTCTCACTTGGGAATAAACTCCCCAGGGCTCGTTCCCCTTCCAGCTGGGAATAACTGGGAAGGGATAAACCGGGATTCTGTGCACAACAACGGACGGGAATTCGGCTCTGCCAGCCCTCGGGATGAGGGCGAGAGCTCCAGCTCCACTCCCAGTTCCCGGTTCCCAATTCCCAGTTCCAAAGTACCAATTCAATTCCCAATGCCCCAGAGCCCCACCAGAACCCACATCCCAGGACTCCCACCACTCCAGGATGGAATTCCCACCATTCCAGGCCCCCAATCCCGGGATTCCAGGGCTCCAGGATGGAATTCCCACCATTCCAGAACCCAAATCCCAGAATTCCCGGGCTTCAGGATGGAATTCCCACCATTCCAGAACCCAAATCCCAGAATTCCCGGGCTTCAGGATGGAATTCCCACCATTCCAGAACCCAAATCCCAGAATTCCCGGGCTCCAGGATGGAATTCCCACCATTCCAGGATGCAAATCCCAGGATTCCCGGGCTCCAGGATGGAATTCCCACCATTCCAGGATGCAAATCCCAGAATTCCCGGGCTCCAGGATGGAATTCCCACCACTCCAGGCCCCCAGTCCCGGGATTCCCGGGCCCCAGGAGGGAATTCCCGGCACTCACGTGGGCGTTGAGGGCATCGTTGGCCTCGCGCTCCGAGAGCCCGTTGGTCAGCGAGGTCACGATCCCGACACAGCGCTCCAGCCTCTGGAAAAAAAGTGGAAAAATGGGGAAAAAACTGGGAAAAACTGGGGAAAAAACTGGGAAAAAAAACTGCATCCCCCTGGCAAGGCAGGGGCTGCTCCGACCCGGCCTGACCCCAGATCCCGGGAATGCTGCTCCACACCTGGAACACATCCCAGATGTGCAGGGAGGATCCCAAACCCTCGGAGGCGGAAAAGCCCCACGGGAATTCGGGGGAAAAATTCGGGGGAAGTTTGGGGGAAATTCAGGAAAAAAAAATCGGGAAAAAATGGGGAAAAAAATCAGGGGAAATTTGGGAAAAATTCGGGGAAATTCAAGGAAATGCGGGAAAAAATCGGGGAAATTCGGGGGAAATTCGGAAAAATTCAGGAAAAATTCAGGGAAATTCAGGAAAAATTCGGAAAAATTCGGGAAAATTTCGGGGAAATTCAGACAACTCGGGGATCAGGCGCTCTCCCGGCCCCGCTGTCCCGGGGATCCCCCGGTGCCTCTCACCTCCTCCAGCTCATCCTTGGAGTCCAGCAGCGAGGACAGCAGCAGCTTCCCGGCCGCTCCCGCTTTTCCCTTGGGGGGCTCCATGGCCCGGGAGGGGGGGGCTCCACCCCGGGGGCTCTGGCCGGAGACCCCCCCCTTGTGGGGGCCCGGGCGCCCCCTCCCAGCCCGGCCCGGGGGGATCGGGGGCGATTTCTCGCTAATCCCGACCCTTCGTGGGGCTCGGCAACGCGGGCACCCCCCGGCACAGCTCCGGGGGTCGCAGCGGGGGGGGGATCGGGGACGGAGCGCCCGGTGAAGGGGAACGGCGGCGAAGCGGCGCCGGTGGCACGGCGCGGTTCCGCTGCGGGGAGGAGGGCTCGCTGCGGGCGGGGTGTCCCGGGGTGGGGAGGCGGTGTCGGGCCCGGTGAGGGGCTCGGTGTCGCCGCGGGGGTTCCCGGGCCCGGCCGGTGCCGTCGGCTCCGGGCCGGGGGGAGGCGGCGGCGGCGGCGGCCGGAAGTTACCGGAGAGCGACGGAGGCGCCCGAAAGGAAGCGGAAGCGACGCTCCGGAGGAAAGTCCCGCCCCTCCCCCCGGCGCCGACCAATGGGAGCGGCGGAACGGCTCTGAGTGACAGCTGCGGGCGGGGATGGAGGGGCGGGGCACGGGAGAGGCTCGACCAATACGGGAGAGGGGGCGGGGCCTGAGCGGGGAGGAGGCTCCGCCCACCGCGCGTGAGGGGAAACCCCCGGGAATCCCCGGGATCCACCGGGAACCCCCGGAATCCACCGGAATCCACCGGGATCCACCGGGATCCACCGGGATCCACCAGGAACGCTCCGGGAACCCCGGGATCCACCGGGAACCACCGAGATCCACCGGGAACTCAAACACTCCGGGACCCACAGGGACCCCCCCAGAACCCCCGGGATCCACCGGGACCCCCTGAACCCACCGGGAACCCACGAGGAACCCCCAGGAACCCCCCGGTTACCCCTCGTGAACCCACTGGGAACCCCCGGGATCCACCGGGAAACCCCCGGGATGTGAATCTCCGCCCCCCTCCCCTCCTCGGGCAGCACCCCCGGACCCCCCCCCCCCATCTCCCCAAATTCCGCAGCCCCTCTGGGACACCCCCCTCCCCAAATCACCGCGCCCCCCGAGTGCGTCCGCAGCAGCTTTATTACAAAAATTACAGCTCTTGTGCCACCCCCGGCATCGGGGGGAGACCCCAGGACCCCCCCAGGACCCCCCCAGGACCCCCCCAGAACCCCCAGGACCCCCCCCGGACCCCCAGCTCTCGTGTCCTCCGGAGCCTCTTCGGGGGGCCGCAGTGATTTTGGGGGGGATCCCCCCCAAACCGCCGGGGGGGTGTCGGGGGGTCCGTGCTCGTGGTGCCCCCCGCGGGCTCCGGGTGCTGATTTTGGGGTGCGGGGTGGGCGGGGGTCACCCGCGGGGGCCGCCCCCGCGCTCCCCCAGCAGCCAGTAGGTCCTGAGCTTCCCCTTGCCCTGCGGGGGGAGCGCCTGGGGGTACCCCGGGGTTCGGGGGGGGCTTCGCCCCACGGATTGGGGTGCTGGGGGGGGGGGTGTCCCCGGGTGTGGGGTGGGGGAGCGGGGAAGTTTGGGTGGGGGTCAGGGCAGTTTGGGGTTGGGGCAGTTTGGGGTTGGGGCAGTTTGGGGTGGGTCAGGGCAGTTTGGGGGGGTCTCAGGGTATTTTAGGGGGGGTCTCAGGGCAGTTTTAGGGGGTCTCAGGGCAGTTTTAGGGGGTCTAAGGGCAGTTGGGGGGGGTCAGGGTAGTTTGGGGTCAGGGCAGTTTTAGAGGGTTCAGGGCAGTTTGGGGGGGTCTCAGGCAGTTTTAGGGGGTTCTCGTGGCAGTTTTAGGGGTCTCAGGGCAGTTTGGGGGGTCTCAAGACAGCTTGGGGAGGCTGAGGGCAGTTTTAGGGGGGTCTCAGGGCAGTTTGGAGTGGGTCAGGGCAGTTTTAGGGGGTCTCAGGGTGGTTTTAGGGGGTCTCAGGGCAGGCTGGGGGGGATCAGGACTCACCTTCATCTCCACGTCCCCCCGCAGCTCCAGCTCGAAGCATCCGAACTCCTCCAGCACGGCCTTGGTGACCTCCGAGATGTGGATCTTGAGGGCTGGGGAGGGGACGAGGGACCCTCAGCACCCCGGGGTGTCCCCGGGGTGTCCCAGGGGTGTCCCCAGGGTGTCCCCAGGGTGTCCCCGAGCCCCCCGAGCCCCCTGCGCTCACGCTCTCCGTTGGACTCCATGCGTGACGCGGTGTTGACCGTGTCCCCGAACAGGCAGTACCGCGGCATCTTCAGCCCCACCACGCCCGCGCACACCGGGCCTGCGGGGACACCGGGGTCACCCCCGTGCCAGCCCTGTCACCCCCGTGTCACCTGTGTCACCGCCGTGCCACCACTGTCACCACTGTCACTCCCGTGCCACCCCTGTCACCCCTGGGTCACCATTGTCACCGCTGTCACCGCTGTGTCACCTGTCACTACTGTCACCACTGTGCCACCCCTGATGCCCGTTCCCATTTCTATTCCCGTTCCTGTTTCCTATTCCTCTTCTGGTTCCCACGGAATTCCCGTTCCCACCGGTGTGGATGCCGATGCCCGTTCCCATTTCCATTCCCATTCCCATTCCTGTTCCCACCGGTGTGGATGCCGATGCCTGTTCCCATTCCCGTTCCCATTCCCGTTCCCATTCCCGTTCCCGTTCCCATTCCCATGGAATTCCCATTCCCATTCCTGTGGGATCCCCACTGGTGTGGATACCGATGCCCGTTCCCATTCCCATTCCCGTTCCCGTTCCCATTCCCGTTCCCTTTCCCGTTCCCGTGGGATCCCCACCGGTGTGGACGCCGATGCCCGTTCCCGTTCCCATTCCCATTCCCATGGAATTCCCATTCCCGTTCCCGTGGGATCCCCACCAGTGTGGACGCCGATGCCCGTTCCCATTCCCATTCCCTTTCCCATTCCCATTCCCGTTCCCATTCCCATTCCCGTGGGATCCCCACCAGTGTGGACGCCGATGCCGGTTCCCATTCCCGTTCCCATTCCCGTTCCCATTCCCGTTCCCATTCCCGTTCCCATGGAATTCCCACCGGTGTGGACGCTGATGCCCGTTCCCGTTCCCATTCCCGTTCCCATTCCCGTTCCCGTGGGATCCCCACCGGTGTGGATGCCGATGCCTGTTCCCATTCCAATTCCCATTCCCATTCCCATTCCCATGGAATTCCCATTCCCGTTCCCGTGGGATCCCCACCGGTGTGGACGCTGATGCCCGTTCCCGTTCCCATTCCCGTTCCCATTCCCGTTCCCATTCCCGTTCCCGTTCCCGTGGGATCCCCACCGGTGTGGACGCCGATGCCCGTTCCCATTCCCATTCCCATGGAATTCCCGTTCCCATTCCTGTGGGATCCCCACCGGTGTGGACGCCGATGCCCGTTCCCATTCCCGTTCCCATTCCCATTCCCGTTCCCGTGGGATCCCCACCGGTGTGGACGCTGATGCCCGTTCCCATTCCCATTCCCGTTCCTGTTCCCATTCCCATTCCCATGGAATTCCCATTCCCGTGGGATCCCCACCGGTGTGGACGCCGATGCGCAGCTCCAGCTGCTGCTGCGGCCGGTGGCGGATGCGGAAGGAGCGCACGGCCTCCAGCAGCGCCAGCGCCATCCGCGCCACCTCGCGCGCGTGCAGCTTCCCGTTGCGCACCGGCAGCCCCGACACCACCATGTAGGCGTCCCCGATGGTCTCCACCTGCGGGAAAACCGGAATTCCCTCCGGGAAAAGGCTGCCCCGGCGGGTTTGGAGCGTCCCAGGGACACCCGGAGGTGGCACCCGGGGACAAGGAGGGGACGGGGCGCAGGTGGTGGGGATTTCCCTGCCCCGGTGGTCCTGGGGTTCCGGGGGTGTTGGGATTCTGGGAATTCTGGGAATTCGTGGTTCTGTTCATGCTTGGATTCTGTAATTCCTCAATTCTCTAATTCCGGGGTATTGGGATTGTGGGGTATTTGGATTCTGGAATATCAGCATGCCTGGAACCTGGAATTCTGGAACTCTGGGATTCTGGGGTGTCGGGATTCTGTAATTTTGGGAATTCGTGGTTCTGTTCATGCTTGGATTCCGTAATTCTTTAATTCTCTAATTCTGGGGTGTCGGGATTCTGTAATTCTGGGATTTCGTGGTTCGTGCTTGGATTCTGTAACAGTTCTGGGATTTTGGGGTGCTGGGATTCTGTAATTCTGGGATTGTGTGGTTCTGTTTACGCTTGGATCCTGTAATCCTTTAATTTTCTGATTCTGGGGTTCTGTAACAATTCTGCGATTTTGGGGTATTGGAACTCTGGGACATTTGGATTCCGGAATATCAGCATTCCAGGAACCCGGAACTCCGCAGCTCCGGGTTCTCCTGATTCTGGCGCTCCCCGAGCCTGCGCTTCCCTGATTCTGGATTTTTGGTTCTGGGATTCTGTCGCACCCGTGGGGACGCGCCGAGAGCATCCAGCGCATCCCGGTGCATCCCAGCATGTCCCAGTGCATCCCAGCATGTCCCAGTGTGTCCCGGTGCATCCCGGTGCATCCCAGCGTGTCCCAGCATGTCCCAGCATGTCCCAGCATGTCCCAGCATATCCCAGTGCGTCCCAGTGCATCCCGGTGCATCCCAGCATGTCCCAGCATGTCCCAGCATGTCCCAGCATATCCCAGTGTGTCCCAGCGCATCCCGGTGCGTCCCAGCACGTCCCAGCGTGTCCCAGCATGTCCCAGTGCGTCCCAGTGCATCCCAGCATATCCCAGTGCATCCCAGTGTGTCCCAGCGTGTCCCAGTTTGTCCCAGTGCATCCCAGCATGTCCCGGCGCGTCCCGGCGCGTCCCCCTCACCTTGTAGACGTCGAAGTTGTCGATGATGGCGTCGAAGCAGGTGTAGAGGTCGTTGAGCAGCGTCACCACCTGCATGGGGGTGCTCTGCGCCGACAGCGCCGTGAACCCCACGATGTCGCTGAAGTAGATGGTGACGCTGTCGAACGCCTCCGCCTGCACCGTCTCCCCCCGCTTGAGCTGCTCCGCCACCGAGCTGGGGAGGGGGACAGGGCCGGGGGTCAGGGCGGGCGGGGGGACCCCCGGGAGACCCCCCCCATTCCCTCCCGGAACGCCGGCGGAGCTCACTGGGGCAGGATCTGGTAGAGCAGAGCCTCGGCCTTGCGCTTCTCCTCCAGGTAGGCCTGGGTGCGCTCCTCCACCAGCTCCTCCAGGTTGTTGGCGTATTGCTCCATGCGGGACAGGAGGTTGTCCAGGATGTTGGTGCTGTTCTCCCTGCAGGAATGGGGTCACCTCCCTGCCCGGGGACCCTTTTTGGGGGTCACCTCCCACCTGGGGACCCTCCCTGAGGGTCACCACTCATTTGAGGTTCCTCCCTGACGTCACCTCCCTACCTGGGGACCCTTTTTGGGGGTCACCTCCCCACCTGGGGTCCCTTTTCAGGGGTCACCTCCTGCCCAGGGACCCTTTTCAGGGGTCACCTCCTGCCTGGGGACCCTCCCTGAGGGTCACCTTCCACCTGGGGACCCTTTTTGGGGGTCACCTCCCTATCTGGGGACCATCTCTGGGGTCACCTCCCACCTGGGGACCCTTTTTGGGGGTCACCTCCCACCTGGGGACCCTTTTCGGGGGTCACCTCCCTAACTGGGGACCCTCCCTGGGGTCACCTCCCACCCAAAAATCACCTCTGGACTTCACCCCTCATCCGGGGACCCTTCCTGGGGGTCACCCCTCACCCGGGGACCCTCTCTGGGGGTCACCCCTCACCCGGGGACTCTTCCTGGGGGTCACCCCTGTCCCCCGGGCGGGGCTCCGCGGCGGCACCTGTTGAACTTGCGGAGCTGGACCTTGATCTGGTTGAAGTCGGGGCGCTCCAGGACGTCCTCGGCCCAGCAGTGCTGCATCAGCTGCCCCAGCTCCTCCAGGTGACAGCCGACGTTGGCCGAGGGCCGGAAGCTCGGCCGCTCGCCGCTCTTCACCCGCTCGATGATCTCTGCGGGGACGGGCGCCCGTCAGGGAGGGCGGCACCCGCAAGGACGCGGGTCCCGGAACCCGGCCGCGGGTCCCAAACCCCTTGGCCGGTCCGGTAATTAATCAGCAGGTCTGAGAACCAATTAACAGGTCTAAAAGCCCATTAATGGGTCCAAGAACCCGTCAGTGGGTCCAGAAACCCAGTGGCCAGTCCAGTAACTCATCACCAGGTCCAAGAACCAATTAACAGGTCTAAAAATCAATTAACAGGTCCAAGAACCCATTAAAAGGTCCAAGAACCCTTTAAACAGGTCCGAAAACCCCATTAATGGGTCCGAGAAACCATCAGCGGGTCCAGAAACCCAATGGCCAGTCCAGTAACTCATCGGTGGGTCAGAGAACCCATCAACGGGTCCAACCATCCATTGATGAGTCCAACAACCCCTCAGTGGGTCCAGGAACCCCTCAGTGGGTCCAGGAATCCCTCACCAGATCCAGGAACACCTCACCAGCTCCAACAATCCCTCAGAGGGTCCAAGAACCCCTCAGTGGGTCCAGGAACCCCTCAGTGGGTCCAGGATCCTCTCACCAGCTCCAGCAACCCCTCACCAGCTGCAGGAACCCCTCAGTGGGTCCAGGATCCTCTCACCAGCTGCAGGAACCCCTCAGTGGGTCCAGGATCCTCTCACCAGCTCCAACAACCCCTCACCAGCTGCAGGAACCCCTCAGTGGGTCCAGGAACCCCTCAGTGGGTCCAGGATCCTCTCACCAGCTCCAACAACCCCTCACCAGCTGCAGGAACCCCTCAGTGGGTCCAGGAACCCCTCACCAGCTCCAACAATCCCTCAGTGGGTCCAGGAACCCCTCAGTGGGTCCAGGATCCTCTCACCAGCTCCAAGAACCCCTCACCAGCTGCAGGAACCCCTCATCAGCTCCAAGAACCCCTCAGTGGGTCCAGGATCCTCTCACCAGCTCCAGCAACCCCTCACCAGCTCCAAGAACTCCTCACCGGGTCCAGTAACCCCTCACCAGCTGCAGGAACCCCTCAGTGGGTCCAGGAACCCCTCACCAGCTGCAGGAACCCCTCAGTGGGTCCAGGATCCTCTCACCAGCTGCAGGAACCCCTCAGTGGGTCCAGGATCCTCTCACCAGCTCCAAGAACCCCTCACCAGCTCCAGCCACCCACCAGCACATCCCAGATCCCGTCGGTGGCTCCAGCCACCCCTCCGCACATCCAGACCCCACCAGCCGCTCCGGCCACCCCTCCCCTCTCCCCCGGCAGGTCCCCACGGCGTCCCCACGGCGTCCCCACGGCGTCCCCGCCCGACCTTTGGGGCTGAGGTCCAGGCCCTCCACGTAGAAGACGCCGCTGCGCAGGGCGATCTCCTGCAGGATGATGCCAAAGCTGTAGACGTCGCCCTTCTGCGTCCCCCGCGCCGGCGGCTCCTCCATGCGCAGCAGCTCCGGCGCCGTCCACAGCTTCTCTGCGGCACCGGGGACGGGGTCAGGCCGGGGGACACTCGGGGGGCACGGGGAGCGGGGGGACACCCGGGGCTGGGCCGTGGGGAGGGTCTCACTGGAGAAGAGCGCGTGGGTGTCGTCGCCGTCGGGCGCCACGCGGAAGCTCTCCAGGCCGTAGTCGGTGATCTTCAGCACGAAGCGCGAGTCCACCACGCAGTTGGAGGACTTGAGGTTCCCGTGGGAGACGATGACGCCGTTGTGCAGGAATTGCATCCCCTGGAGGGGCAGGGAGAGCTCGGACGCGGCCGGATCCCGTGGGATCCCCGTGGGATCCCTGTGGGATGGGAGATCCCCACGGGACTGGGGATTCCTGTGGGATGTGGGATTCCTCTGGGATGGGGGATCCCCGTGGGATGGGGGATCCCTGTGGGATGGAGGATTCCCTGTAGGATGAAGATTCCTGTATGATGGGGATCCCTGTGGGATGAGGGGATCCCTGTGGGATGGGGGGATCCCTGACAACAGAGCATCCCCTCTGGAATGGGGATTCCCATAGGATGTGGGATCTGTGTGGGATGTGAGATTCCTGTATGATGGGGATCCCTGTGGGATGGGGGATCCCCAAGAACAGAGGATTCCCTCCGGGATGGGGATTCCCGTGGGACGTGGTATCCCCGTGGGATGTGGGATCCCTGTGGGATGTGGGATTCCCGTGGGACAGGGACCCCCCCAAGGGCTGGGGACCCCCCTGGAACCACCCCCCGGCACCTTGACGATGTCGAGGGTGAGCGAGTAGCGGAACATCCAGTCCAGCGTGATGCTCTCGTTCTCCAGGATGTCCTGGGGGACGCGGGCGTGAGGGGCGGCCCCGGGCCGGGGGTGGCGGTCCCCCCGCAGCCCCGCGGCGCCGGGAGGCTCCCGGCCGTACCTGGAGGCTCCCCCGCGGGCAGTACTCGGTCAGGATGCAGATGTTGGGCGGGTCGGTGCAGGCGCCGATGAACCGCGTCAGGTGCTCGTTCTGCACGTCCCGCATCTGCCGGGGCGGGGGGGCAGCGGCGGTGGGCGGGGGCGGGCAGGGGTCCTCCCGCCGTGTGTCCCCCCGCTCCAGAGCCCGGGGACACCCCCCGGGTCACCCACGTACGTGTTTCAGCTCGAACAGGACCTTGCGCGTCAGCTCGATGCGTTTGCGGTTCACGTGCTTCACGGCCACCAGGTTACCCTGGGGGGACGCGGGGGACACGGCGGTGGGGACATGGGGGACACGAGGGACATGGCAGTGGGGACACGGGGGACATGGGGGACACGGTGGTGGGGACACGGTGGTGGGGACACGGGGGACACGGGGGACACAGGGGACATGGCAGTGGGGACACAGGGGACATGGGGGACACGGGGGACATGGCAGTGGGGACACGGGGGACACGGCGGTGGGGACACGGGGGACATGGGGGACACGGCAGTGGGGACATGGGGGACACGGGGGACACGGCGGTGGGGACACGGCAGTGGGGACACGGGGGACATGGCGGTGGGGACATGGGGGACACGGGGGACACGGCGGTGGGGACACGGTGGTGGGGACACGGGGGACACGGCGGTGGGGTCATGGCAGTGGGGACACAGGGGACACTGGCGGTGGGCGTCCCCCCGCCTCCCCCGCCCCTGTACCTTGTAGTAGGCGGTCTTGGCGTACACCTGGAACTGCCCCTCCGTGGTCATCAGCGAGCCGTAATTGGAGCCCCGCTGTGCCAGGGGTGTGCGGTGAGCCCGGGCACCCCGAGCCCCGGAGCGGGGCCGTGGGGTGACCCCAATTCCCCACGATCCCAAATCCCCCGAGCGGGGCCGTGGGGTGACCCCAATTCCATAAATCCCCCGAGAGGGGCTGTGGGGTGAGCCTGGTCCCCACAATTCCTCAAATCCCCCGAGCAGGACCATGGGTGACCCTGGTCTCTGGTCCCTGAGCAGGGCCGTGGGGTGATCCCAATCCCCACGATCCCAAATCCCCTGAGCAGGGCCGTGGGGTGATCCCAATCCCCACGATCCCAAATCCCCTGAGCAGGGCCGTGGGGTGATCCCAATCCCCACGATCCCAAATCCCCTGAGCAGGGCTGTGGGGTGATCCCAATCCCCACGATCCCAAATCCCCTGAGCAGGGCCGTGGGGTGATCCCAATCCCCACGATCCCAAATCCCCTGAGCAGGGCTGTGGGGTGATCCCAATCCCCACGATCCCAACTCCCCCGAGCAGGACCATGGGTGACCCTGGTCTCTGGTCCCTGAGCAGGGCTGTGGGGTGACGCCAGTCCCCACAATCTCCGGTCCCTGAGGCCATGGGGTGACCCCGGTCTCTGGTCCCCAAGAGGGGCCCTGGGGTGACCCCAGCCCCGCTCCCCCCTGTCCCCCGGTGCCCCCCGGTGCCCACCAGGGACAGGGTGAGTTTGCTGCCGGCGCTCCGCAGGTGTTTCTCCAGGCTGCTCATCTGCACGTCCTCCCAGCGCACCCTCCACAGCTCGGCCGCCAGCTCGTTCTCCAGCTGCAGCTTCCTGCGCCCGGGAGAGGGCCGCTGAGACCCCGGCCCGCGCCCCCCGCCCCTCCCAGGGGGGACCCCGGCCCGCCCCGCAGCCCCCCCCCCGCACCTGTAGATGAAGAAGGAGGTGGCGGTGATGGCCATGAGGATCAGGCTGACCACGAGGGACAGGACCTCCAGGGTGGACAGCGAGGCTGCCGGGGAGAGCAGAGGGGAGCAGGGAGCGCTCAGGGGCCGGGCTGGGGGCGGGAGGGCGCGGGGCGGGGGTCTCGCCGCTCCTCCTCACCCCCCTCCCCGCTCCTCACCTTTGCGGCACCGGGGGTCGGTGCCCTCGAAGCCGCACGGGGGGACGTCGGACGGGACCGCGCTCCCCGGCCAGTGGATCTCTCGCCCCGGCACCATCTGGATCTTCTTGGTGGTGCCGTTGTAGTTGGCCACGATCTTTGGGACGGGGAGAGCAAGGAATGGGTGGTGGGGGGGGGGGATCCCCGGGACCCCCCCCTCCGGCTGCCCCCCGCCGCTCCCGGGGCTCACCTGGAAGTTTCCCTGCTCGGGATCCATGTCCCACAGGGAATAATCGCTCTCCCGGTCGCCCTGCTCGTCGATCTTCAGGAAGCCGGTGACGCCTGCGGGAGGGAGGGCGAGGGGCTGCGGGGGGGGGGACGCGCAGGGGGGCTCCGACCCCAAAATATCATCGCGGGGGGGGACCGGGAGGTGGCAGCGGGCTGGGGGACAAGGAGGGGATGGGACAAGGTGGGAAAGGAGGGGACGGGAAGGGACCGGAGGGGACGGGAGAGGCAGGAGGGGACGGGAGGGGACAGGAAGGGTCTCACCGTAGAAGGTGCGGTTCCACATCTGCCGGGTGATGGCCGAGGCGTCGCTGACGGAGCCGCCGCGCTCCAGGGTCTCGTTGAGGGCCTGAGCGTAGAGCAGGACCCCGTCGTGGAAGGCGGCGGCGATGAAATTCATCTGGGGACGAACGGGGACAGCTCGGGGACAGCTCGGGGACAGCACACTGCTGGGGCTCCCTGTCCCCGCATCCATCCCGCGTCCCCCCCCCGGCAGCTCCGGCTGTGTCCCCATCGTCCCCACGTCCCCGGTGTCCCCCCAGCCCGGTGTCCCCGGTCGCTCCCGGGGTCCCGTGTCCCACCAGCCCGTCCTGCACGGAGAAGTTGAAGTGATCCCGCGCCTCCTCCTTGAGCCGCTCCAGGAAGGGCCGGTACTCGGGGTTCTCGGGCTCCTTGTAGGTGATGATGGTGACAGCCTGCGACGGGGACAGGAGGGGCTGGGCAGAGCCGCCGGGGGGGGGGCCGTGCCCACCTGGGGGTGTCTGTGCCCACCTAGGACCATCAGTGCCCACCTGGGTGTCCCTGTCCCCACCTGGATGTGTCCCAGTCCCCATCTGGGTGTCCCTGTCCCCACCCGGGTGTCCCTGTCCCCATCTGGGTGTCCCTGCCCACCTGGATGTGTCCCTGTCCCCACCTGGATGTGTCCCTGTCCCCACCCGGCCGTGTCCCTGTGCCCACCCGGGACCATCAGTGACCACCCAGGTGTGTCCCTGTCCCCGCCCCGCTCACCTGGAAGGCTCGGCGGGCGCGGGCGTCGTGCGCGTCCCCGCGGTGCCAGGGCCGCCGGGGCTCGGGGAAGCTCCGGCCCTGCAGGCTGGCCCCGAAGGTGTCGATGTAGAAGAAGGCGAAGTCTCCGCCCGTCAGCCCCTCGCTCTCCGCCTGCAGCATCAGCTCCCGCAGCGTGTCCGGGGCGCAGCACACGTACACGACTGCGGGGACGCGGCCCCTGGAGCGCGGGACCCCCGCGGCCCCGAGACCCCAGCCCCGCACCCCGGGGGTCCCCGGTTATTGTGTGACACCAGCCTGAGACCCCAGACTCCCCCTGGAGACCCCTGGGGACCCCAAACCCACACCCTGGGGGTCCCTGGTTATTGTGTGACAACACTCCGAGACCCCCAACACCCCCTGGAGACCCCTGGGGACCCCCTGGAGACCCCTGGGGACCCCAAACCCACACCCTGGGGGTCCCTGGTTATTGTGTGACACCATCCCAAGACCCCAAACACCCCCTGGAGACCCCAGCCCCGCACCCCGAGGGTCCCCGGCCGTTGCGTGACTCGGGACCGGCTCTCGGTGCCCCCGGGCCGGGGGGTCCCGACCCCGCTGCCGGCCCCCCCGTGCCCTGCCCGGCGCTGCCCTGGGCGCCAGGCCGAGGTTTCCTGTTTTCCCGACTCCGTTTCCTCCTCCCCGCGGCCCCGATGGATTCGCGGCGACGCCGTGACCCCGGGGGTGCCGCCTGGCCCCCGCCGCGGCCCCTTCCAGCCGTGCCACCCCCGGGCACCCAAAATTCGCTCCCGGGGACACCCGGGGCTGGAGCAGTTCCCTGGGACCGGGCAGAGCCAGCCCGGGACACGGGGACAGGGAACAACGTCCCCGGGTGGGACACGGAGTGGGGAGGGGTCCAGGGGGTCCGGAGGGGCAGGGTGGGGCAGCGTGGGGGTGTGGGGCTGTGACAGCCGTGAACGTCAGGAACAAGCAAGGAAAAACCATGGAAAAATCGTGAATAGCCATGAACAGCCATGAACAGCCATGGACACCAGGAACAACCATGGAAAAACCATGAACAGCCGTGAACAGCCATGAACACCAGGAACAACCATGGAAAAACCATGAACAGCCATGGAACAACCACGGACACCAGGAACAACCATGGAAAAACCATGAACAGCCATGGAACAACCATGGACACCAGGAACAACCACGAACAACGATGTACAGCCATGAAAAACCATGTGCGGCTGTGAACAGCCATGAACAGCCGTGAACAACCGTGAACAGCCACGAACAACCGTGTGCAGCTGTGCCCAGCTGTGTGCAGATGTGCCCGGCCGTGACACCTGCGACCAACCATCAACCCCCCCGTGTAAAGCTGTGCACGGCCCCGCCTGGCCACGAATAACTGCGAAAAACCGCAAATAACCACAAAAAACCCGCAAATAACCACAAAAAAACCTCAAATAACCACAAAAAACCTGCAAATAACCCCCAAAAACCTGCAAATAACCACAAAAAACCTGCAAATATCCACAAAAACCCTGCAAATAACCGCGAAACCGCGCCGTGAGGTCGTGCACAGCTGGGCACAGCTGCAAACGCCCCCGTGAAGTCGGGCACGGCCACGTCGGCCCACGGACGCCCGCGAAAGCCCCGCGTGAAGCCGGGCACGGCCGGGAACGCCCGTGGGCAGCCGTGAACACCGCTGTAAAGTTGTGCACGGCCATGTATGGCCATGGGCACCCGGGCACAGGCCTGGCACAGCCGCGGGCACCGCGGGCATCCCGTGTGGGGCTGTGAACTCCCGTGTGGGGGCTCTGAAATTCCTTGTGGAGCTGTGCACACCGGTGTGGGGCTGTGAAATCCCGTGTGGGGGCTCTGAAATTCTTTGTGGAGCTGTGCACACCGGTGTGGGGCTGTGAAATCCCTTGTGGGGCTCTGAACTCCCGTGTGGGGCTCTGAACTCCCGTGTGGGGCTGTGCACACCCATGCGGGGCTCTGCATTCCCGTGTGGGGCTGTGCAATTCCTTGTGGGGCTGTGCACACAGATGTGGGGCTGTGAACTCCTGTGTGGAGCTTCGCACTCCCATGTGGGGCTCTGAAATTCCTTGTGGAGCTGTGCACACCCGTGTGGGGCCGTGCACCGCCCTGTCCCTTTCCCTGTCCCTTTCCCTGTCCCTTTCCCTGTCCCTTTCCCTGTCCCCCTCCCCGTCCCCTTCCCCGGCACTCACTGCGCCCCTTCGCCTTGATCTCCTGGATGATGAAGGAGAAGTTGCCGCCGTCGCGGAACACGACGTCCATGACCGTGAGGT
The DNA here is from genome assembly GCF_015227805.2 of Hirundo rustica. Taxonomy (NCBI): domain Eukaryota; kingdom Metazoa; phylum Chordata; class Aves; order Passeriformes; family Hirundinidae; genus Hirundo; species Hirundo rustica. Next base: position 1,670,968 of record NC_053478.1, read on the forward strand.
TGCGCAGGGTGGGCAGCTGGACGTACAAACCCTCGGCGGCGAAGTAGTAGGGCCGATCGTCCACCCGCTCGTCCCAGTACACCAGCAGCGCCCGCCGCGTCCAGTTGAAGCGCCGGTGCAGCTGCACTCCCAGTTCGCCCAGTTTGCGGTGGCTGGGGCCGGCGCGGGTGGTCAGACCGAACTCCTCGCTCTTGTCGTCGAAGCCGTGAGCTTCGGCCCCGGCCGTGACCAGCGGCAGCTGCCAGTGGCTGGTGAAGCGGGCGACCGGAGCCGCCGAGTAGACGCAGCCCGGCCCCAGGAACGCGGCGGGGTGATGGGCGAGCCACAGGTCCACGGCCACCAGCGGCGCGGCCATTTCCGAGCAGACCCCGTGGCGATCCTCGCTGTCGCCGAACACCCACCCGAGGGTGAAGCCGGGCAGCAGATCCCGCCGGGAATTCACGGCGGCCGCGGCCAAGCGCACGGCGGGTCCCACGCGGGGCCAAGCCCACGGGTAGGTGAGGTTGTGGCGGGGCAGCACCACGGCGAGGGTCAGCGGGGCCGGGGCGGCAGCCGCGGCGGCCGGGAGCGGGGCCAGCAGCGGGGCCAGCAGCGGGGCCAGCAGCGGGGCCAGCACCGCCAGCATCGCCCACGGACGGAGAGCGGCTTCCACCGCCCCCCCCCCGCGGCGGGGCTGAGCCCTTGCTCGCCCCCCCCACTGGTGACACAAAGGGCCGTTATCATCCACACCGAGCTTAACTCCTTCCTGCCCGCTCCCCCCGCGCGGCGTTCCAGCCGGGACGGGGCGGCGGGTGGGGCCGCCCGCTGGTGGGTGCGGATGTTCCCACCCGTGGGGCGGTGGGACGGGGGTCTGGGGTTGGGCTTTGGGGGATGTGTCCCGCTCCCTGCGTTGCGTCCCCGGCCGCCGCAGCCACCCGGGAGCCGCTCGCTGCCGGCTCGGTCACGCGTGGGGCGCTGAGAGCCGAGGAACTGTGTAGGGCGAGGGGACATCGCCACCCGCGGACCCCGCGCTGTCCCCGCGCTGCCCCGGAGGCTTCGCGCAGCCCTGGGGGGCCCCGGGGTGGGGCTCGGACACCTCTGGGCCCGCACCTCCGTGGGAGGATCTGCTCCGCGGAGGGGTCACGGCAGCCCCAGGGCAGTGGGGAGTGACCCCGGAGATGTCGCGGCTGCCGGGGGAACACTGGCAGCGCTCGGGGGGACACGGGCAGAGCTTGGGGACGCGCGTGGATGGGGTCGCACGCACGCCGTGGTCCGGCCGCGGTGCACCCGCAGCTCCCGGGGGGTTGCGCGGGGCTCGGGGGACGCGGGTGGGCGCGGGTCGGCTGACACCGGCGACACCCGCGGGAACCCCGCGCTGCTCCCGGCTCGCCGGGCGGGACAAGCCCGGAAAAAGCATTACGCAGCGTGAAGAAGTCAACGCGGCAAATGATAATAATAAAAAAAAGTGTTAATGAGCAAAAGAAACCTTTGAGTGGAGAAGGAAAAATCCCCGCTAGCAGAGGATGGTTTCGATCCATCGACCTCTGGGTTATGGGCCCAGCACGCTCCCGCTGCGCCACTCTGCTGCCGCGCGCTCTCCCCCGCCGGGAGCTTTTATAACCGGAGTGCGCGCGCCATTCGCGGACCCCGCGCCCCCTCCAGCGGCCGCCCGGCGTGCGCCCCCATTGGCTGCTCCCCGCTCTGATTGACGTGCGGCTTCATCAATGGCTGCCGGCGGAGCGTCCGCGGGGGGCGGACACGGGGAGAGCGGCGGCCAATGGGAGGGCGGGTTGCTGCGGGGTCTGCGAGCGGCGCTTCATTGTCGGGAACGGCGGCGACATGAGGTGAGGGATACCGGGATCGGGGGGGGACACCGGGATCGGGGGGACACCGGGATCGGGGGGGACCGGGATCGGGGGTGGGGACACCGGGATCGGGGGGGTACCGGGATCGGGGGGACACCGGGATCAGGGGTGGGGACACCGGGATCGGGGGGGTACCGGGATCGGGGAGATACCGGGATCAGGGGTGGGGACACCGGCATCAGGGGGGACCGGGATCGGGGGGACACCGGGATCGGGGAGGGAGCGGGGGGATGCCGGGGTTAGGGGAGGAACGGGGGAAGTGGAGGGAGAACCGGGACCGGGGGGGATCGCGGGGACCGGAACCGGGGAGAGCCCGGGGCTGGGGAGACACCTGGAGCGGGGTGGGAAGAGAGCGGCGGGAGCGGGGAGAACAAGCGGGAGGGGATCAGGACCAAGGGGCGCCGGGGGGCGGCGGGACCGGGACCGACACCGGGGACACCGGGGGAGGATCGGGCCCGGGGGTCGGAGCCCCCCGTCACCGCCGCTCCCGTTCTCTCCCCGCAGGGGCGATCGAGGTCGCGGCCGCGGCGGCCGCTTCGGTTCCAGGCGAGTCCCGGCGCCGGTCCGGCGCTGCTGCGGGGTCCGGCGTGTCGCGACAGGGCCGTGTCGTGATGGGGGCGGGATGGTGGGGAGGGGTCTGCAGGGCCCAGGGAGTGAATTGGGGTTTTCTCTCCCCTTCAGGTTCCGGCCCTTTGTGCCCCACATCCCCTTCGACTTCTATGTCGTGAGTAATCCCTGCGGTCCCGAGGGCGATTCCCGGGAATTTTCTCCAGGAGTTTTCCAGGGTGAACCCCCTGATCTCTGGGGGTGGGAAACGGGATGGTGGAACCCAGCCGAGGGATAACGACTCAAATCGCTGCGGGATTGGGGTTTTTTGGGGTTAAAACATAAATCCCTGGGCTGAGGTTTGGGTGATGCCCATACCTGTCCCTCCCCTCAGGTGTTCACCTGCCTGCTCCCCACCTTTCCCGGGAGGAAATCCTCCCAAATTCCCCGAGTTTCTGCCCTCCGGACAGGAGACTCCAAGGCCCTGTGGCTGCAGACAATAATGAGTTAATTTAATAAATTTATTAATAATGAAACCCTCTGGATCTGCCCCGGAGGGAGCTCCTGGACACCGGTGGAGCTCTTGTAGGCTGACACGAGCGTGGAATCGTGCCGGAGGATGAAATCCCGGTGGGAATTCTGTCCCGTTCCAGTGTGAGATGGCGTTTCCCCGCGTCAAGCCCGCAGCAGATGAGACAGCCTTCAGCGAGGCCCTGCTCAAGAGGAACCAGGACCTGGCTCCCACCGCTGCCGAGCAGGTGCCGTGCCCAAAATTCCCCCCAGATCCTTGGGATGGGGCTCGGGGAATCCAAAGTTCTTTCAGGAGTGGCCTGAAAATGAATGAATTCTCTGGAAATAAGCGCTTTGGAGGGGTTTGGTGGAGAATAAAAACGGGTTCTGTGCTCTGCAGATGGGATTATTCCAGGTGTTCCTGGATAATCCCTGTCCCGTTCCTCCCCAGGCTTCCATCCTGTCCCTGGTGACCAAGATCAACAACGTCATCGACAATTTGATTGTGGCACCGGGGACGTTTGAAGTGGTGAGCGCAGGGGAAAAGAGCTCCGTGGGGAGGTGCTGGATGAGGCCCAGAGTGCTGGGAAGACGGGAAGGGTCAGGGAATCGATGCTGACCCCCCCCCAAACGCGGCACGCGTGGGCTGAATTCCCGGGATTTTGGGGCTGTTTTTCCGCCAGCAAATCGAGGAGGTTCGCCAGGTGGGCTCCTACAAGAAGGGGACGATGACGACGGGGCACAACGTGGCGGATCTGGTGGTGATCCTGAAGATCCTGCCCACCCGTGAGTGCCATCCGGGCGGGATCCGGGCGGGCCCCGGCGCCAGGCCCCGCTCCAACCCTTCTCCTTCTCCTTTTCCCAGTGGAAGCCGTGGCAGCCTTGGGGAACAAAGTGGTGGAGAGCCTGCGGGCACAGGACCCCGGCGAAGGTGGGGCCGCGATCCACGGCCGTTCCCGTGGAGATTCCCGGCCCCTCCGCGCTGAATTCCCGCTCTTTCCCCAGTCCTGACCATGCTGACCAACGAGACCGGCTTCGAGATCAGCTCTGCCGACGCCACGGTGAAGATCCTCATCACCACGGTGCCGCCCAACCTGCGCAAGCTGGACCCGGAGCTGCACCGTGAGCGCCCGGCCGCGCCCCTCCCCTGCCCGCAGCCGAGCCCCCACGGGGCTGCCCGGAAAAAAAAACCGGGAATTTCTGCTCCTTCCTTGCAGTGGACATCAAGGTGCTGCAGAGCGCCCTGGCCGCCATCCGGCACGCGCGCTGGTTCGAGGAGAACGCCTCGCAGTCCACGTGAGCGGATCCGAACCCCGGCTGCCGAGAAGGCGCGGGGCTGTCCCGGCTCGCTCACGCCCTTCCTCCCGCCTCTGCTCCAGGGTGAAGGTTCTCATCCGCCTGCTCAAGGACCTGCGGATTCGCTTCCCCGGCTTCGAGCCGCTCACGCCCTGGATCTTGGATCTGCTGGTGGGCGTTGCTGTGGCCCGCATCCCAGCAGGAGTCGGGATTCTTCCCCCAGGCTGGGATTCTTCTCTTCTCCCTGCGCTAATTCCCGTTCCTTTCCCCTCGCAGGGGCACTACGCCGTGATGAACAATCCCACCCGGCAGCCCCTGGCCCTCAACATCGCCTACAGGTCCGTGGCGTCGCTTCCCGCCGCAGCGATTCCCGTTTGCGGCTCCGCTTTTCCCCACAAAACCATCGGAATCTCTGGGAGATAAACCCAGCTCTTCCAGCCGGTGTTTTTGCCGGAAGGATCCGGTTTTAACCCCGAATGTCCCACGCGCAGGCGCTGCCTGCAGATCCTGGCCGCCGGGCTCTTCCTGCCCGGCTCCGTCGGCATCACGGATCCGTGCGAGAGCGGCAACTTCCGCGTGCACACGGTGATGACGCTGGAGCAGCAGGTCAGGAGGGGTCCCTGAAGGGGAGGGGGCACGGGGAGAGGGTCCCCCGTCCCCGCTGTCCCCACGCTGACCCGTCCCCCGTGCCCAGGACATGGTGTGCTACACCGCCCAGACCCTGGTGCGCATCCTCTCCCACGGAGGGTACCGGAAAATCCTGGGGCAGGAAGGCGACGCCAGCTGTGAGTGGGGCTGGGGGGCCGCGAGGGTGGGGACGGGGCTGGGACCCCCGCGGCGGGCGCCCAGGGTCACCTCTCGGGGCAGACCTGGCGTCCGAGATGTCCACGTGGGACGGGGTGATCGTGACGCCGTCCGAGAAGGCGTACGAGAAACCTCCGGAGAAGAAGGAAGGGGAGGAGGAAGAGGAAAACCAGGAAGAGCCGGCGGCGGGCGAGGAGGAGGAGAGCATGGAGACGCAGGAGTGAGGGCACGGCGACACCTGCGCTGCCTGGAGCGGGTGAGGGGACACCGGCCGAGGGACCCCGGGGCGTCCGGGCCCCTCCTCGCTCACCGGCCGTGTCCCTGGGCCATGTCCCCGTTTTGTACATTGCGTAATAAAGTGTTCACCCTTTCCAGCGTGTCCTGCTTGTTCAGATCCATGTGGGAGAGATGGGAATGAGGCAGGTGGAGCAACAGGGGAAAGATCCAAGGCTTGGAAGGAGCCACCTGGGGGCTGCCCGGACCCTGCTTGGGGCAGCCCAAATCCCACTTGGGCCTCCTAGATTCCATCTGGGGTTGTCCAAATCCAACCTGGGCATCCCAAATTCCACCTGGGACTGTCCAAATCCAACCTGGAGGTGCCCAGACCCCTCCCTGGCAGCACTTGCCTGGCTCTTTTATCCCCAAGGCCCCTCAGGGACGTGGGAGCATCGCAGACTCTCCTCAGTCGCTTTTATTCCAGCGCCCACAAATCCGGGAACGCGGCTCGGAGCCTCCCGGTTAAACAGGGATTCCTGCTCCCCTGGCCGGTCAGCAGCTCCCCTGGCCGGTCACTTGGCCACTCGGTCACTTGCCCTGGTAGCCCCCGGCCTCCAGCATCGCCCTCCTCCTCACGGTCTCCTTGGCCACGCTGTGGTTCAGCCTCCGCAGCCGCTCCTGGGCACGGCAGAAGTCACCTGTCAGCGCCTGAGGGGGGCTCTGGGACCCCCTGGGACCCCCCCAAACCCCCCGTGCCCCCTCACCTGGGCGTTCTGCAGGATGTTGTTGACCAGCACCACGCGGCGCCGGGCGTTCAGCAGCTTCTTCACGTAGGGGTCGAGGTCCAGCGCCACTTTTTGGTCCTCGTTGATGCGGCAAAGCTCTGGGGAGGGGTTTGAGGGTTTGGGGTGAGCCCTCCCTGCGCCCCCACGCTGGGGGGGACAGGGGTGACCCCCCGGTTTTGGCTCACCTGTGGCCAGGCTGTCGATGTGCTCCCGCAGCTCCACCTGGCTCTCCCTGTGGGAGGGGGACGGGTAAAGCTCCGGATCAAATCCTTTATCCCCCCAAAATATGGGACCTGCACACACAGCACCCCCCACCTCACGTACCCCCAAAACCCTTCATCCCCTACAAAACTGCACTTCCCGGCTCTACCCGCCCCTCAGCCTTTCAGCCCGGCCCGCCCCGCTCCCGGCCCGTCCTGCCCCGCTGCCGGCCGCTCTCCGGGGCCGCTCTCGCTGCCCGGACCTGACGCTGTGGACGTGGCGGTCGAGCTGTCGCACCGCGGGCCTCAGGAACTGCAGGAGCCCCTCAGCAAAGAGCTCCCGAGCCCCGGGGCCGCTCCCCGCCGCCATCTTGGCCCGGCGCCGCCGCGGGGGCTGCCGGGAAACCGAGTCCGCGGCGAGGGGGAGAGGCCGCTTCCGGTGCCCGCCGCGGGGGCTGGTGGGAAGCGTAGTCCCAAGGGAAGGGGCAAGGGCACGGCTGGAGGCACATCTGGAGGCACATCTGGCGGAGCAGCTGCGCTGCTGAGCGTCTGTCAAAGGCGCTGAGGCACCCAGGCTACAGACTCCAACCCTACCCATAAGTAATTGTTAAAACATGGTGGTGTTACTTTCACCTTTTTTTTTTGGCTTTTTAAATATTTTTTTCCTCCGTTTATTTTCATACAAAAGTTAAACCGGGAGGTGGAAATCAGCGCCGAGGGCTGCACTACACCCAGGCCACAAACCCCGGCCCCCATCCATTAAATAACCGTTAAACCAACGTATTTTTGGTCAAGTCGCTTCAAATTTTTTTGCCTTTTTTTTTCTCCCCTTTTTTCTTTTTCGGCTGCTCCTTCCAGGAGTCAGGCGTGGGCGTCGGGCAGGGCGTGCAGGACGTGGTCGAGCAGCTGCAGGGCGCGGTGCAGGTGCACCTCGATCCAGCAGGGCGTGCAGGTGATGCTGGCCCGGGGGTAGTCGGGCCCCCAGCCCTTAACAAAGCTCAGCCTAACGAGGCACAGGCGCCGCAGGTCGTCCACGCCGAGCCCCGCGGCCACCGACAGCCCTGGGGGGGTGACGCGGTCATCACGGGGGTCCCGGCGCACCCTGGGGTCACTCACGGAGGGTAGGTGGCCGCTGACGGCCCCGAGAGCGGGGACACGGTCATCATGGGGTCACTCACCGATGGCCGGGGCGATGCCACCCACCGAGCCAGGCCCGGGGATGCTGCCGGCCACAGCAGCGGCCTGAGCGGTGGCCGCAGCCTGGGCAGTGGCCGCCTGCTGCTGCATCTGCCGGTGGCACTGGCGCAGGTCAAACACCTGGGGGGACACGGAGGGGGGGACCCCTGAGCAGGGCGGCTTCGGGGTGAGACCCCCTTCAGCGTGTCCAAGGGAGTCCCTCCATCCCCGGGGGTCCTTCCACTGGGCAGAACCCCCTAAAATCTGGGCACAGAACTGCCCCCCAAGCCCTCCCGGGGCTCCCCCCCGGGCACCTTGATGTGCGCCCCGGGGTACACCTTGTGCACGGCGTCCCCGGGGGCTCTGCCGGCCTCCCTGTCCAGGTAGAAGCTCTGCACGAAGACGGCGTGGTCGCTCCGGCAGCGCATCCACACGTCGCCCTCCCCGCGCCGCTCCAGCTGCACGCCCTTCCCGATGTGCAGCCTGTCCGAGACCCTCAGCACGGACCCACGCCCACCCCCGGCAGCCCCCCCTGTCCTCATATTCTTCCCCTCATATTCCTCCCTCCTGCCCTGATTATCCCTCCTGGCTCCCTCTCTTCCCTGTCCCCCCCCCCATTTTCTCTCCACATCCCCCCCCTTTCCCCTCTGGTTCTTCCCCTTCCCCTCCTCCTGCCCTAATAATCCCCCATTTCCCCTGTTTGTCCCCCAAACCCCTCCTCTACCCTGATTATCCCCCTTTTGCCCCCCCATCCTTCACCCCAGACCCCCTCTGCTCCCCTGCCCCATTCCCATGCCTGATTCCCCCCACTGCCCCCCAATGTCCCCTGACCCCCCTGTGACCCCCCGACCCCCATGACCCCCTGACCCCCCATGCCCCCCCGACCCACTGTGACCCCCTGACCCCCCGTGACCCCCTGACCCCCTGTGACCCCCTGACCCCCCATGCCCCCCGTGACCCCCGTGACTCCCTGACCCACCGTGCCCTCTCGCTGGCCGCGCAGCGCTGGACGTTGGAGAGCTGCCCCAGGCAGAACCGGGCCCCCCCCGAGGGGTCCACGTACCCGTCCACCACCACGCTGGGGCAGCTCGAGGGCACCTTGAAGATCTCCCCCACCTGCACGTCCTGCTCGAAGTAGGCGATGGAGCACCAGAATTCCGGCCCTGGGAAAGGGGGACGTGGATTTTAAGGGGGGCAGAGGGAGGGGGGGTCACGGCACCCATGGGTGCTAAGGAGGGTGGGGGGCACTCACCGGGGTGGGTGGACACGGGGGGCTGGAGCACGGGGTTATGGTGGGGGGGCCCTGGGAGGGGCAGAGAGGTGGTCAGCACCCTGAAGACCCCTCCCCTGCCCCTTGCCCAGGGCCCCCCAAACCTACAGCAGTGGTTGGGGTGGTGCTGGGGGGGCTGCGGGCGGCTCCGGCTGCCGGGGTGTTGTGGGGTGGGGGGCCGTGACCCCCCCAAACTCGGGGTGTAGGCGGTGGCACCGGTCCAGCTCAGTGGGGAACCTGGAGGGGGGACAGGGGGACATGAGGAGGGTCCCAAGGGTGTCCGGGGGCAGCGGGGTGTCCCCGTACTCACCGTGCTGGGGTCCTTCGGGGTACCCGTTCTGCAGGGGGGGCTGTGCTGGGGGGCCCTCGGGGTGGGGCAGGGGGTGCAGGGGGTCCTGAGGGGTCACTGTGGGGGAATAGGGCGTCATTGTGGGGTGGGGGGCTAGGGGCGATGCCCCCAAACCCCCGCAGGTTGGGGGTTAAGGGGGGTGGTCTCACCTTGGGGCGCCATGGGGAGCGCGGGGTAGATCCGGGGGGTCTCAGGGGGCCGCCGGGGTGGGGGCTGTACTCGGTAGGGCTGGGCGGGGGTCTCGGCCCCCGGTTCCCCGTGGGCCGGCAGCTCCATCTGCACACAGGCATGGACAAACTCCTCCTTCACCGGGCGCGGGGGGGGCACTGGGGAGGGCGGGGGACACACACCGGAGACCATGGGGGGGCACGGGGACCCGCTGCCAGGGGCTGGGCTGGCTCCGGGGGGCTCCCCGCCGGCCCCGGGCCGGGGTCTCACCTGTGCTCTGGATGCTCAGACCTGCGGGAGAAGTGAGGGGGGGGGATTAGGGGTGCTAGTGACCCCCCCACCCCCGTCCGGGGGTCCCGGGGGTCCCTGCTCACCGCTGGCGGGGGTCCCCACTCGCTCGTAGTGGTAGGGGTTGACGCAAACGCTGTCGCACTTGAGGTCGAAGGCGAATTGGCAGAATTTGACGGGTTTCAGCTCGTTTTTGTGCAGGTCGGGCCAGCGCCAGAGCCGGGCGTAGATGACGTGGGGGAACCCCTTCCTGCCGGCCACCTTCGGGACGGGGGACGCGGGGACACAAAGAGCTGGCGTCCCCTCCCGCGGGTGACATCCCGACGCCGGGATCCCCCCCAGCGCGGGGCTGGCGCCAGGCCGGGGGTCCCCCCGCTCCTCCCGGCTCCAGACACAACAAAACCCCCCCCGAATCCCCCCCGCCTCCGGGGCTGCCAGACTCTGACTCATGCGGGAAGGGGAGGGGGGGATGCGGGCAGGGGGATCCATCCTTGGGGAGGGGGCTTATGGGGCACCCCCAGGACTCCCCAAAAAGCGACCCAGGGGTCACCCGTGTCCCCTCCCCATGCCCGCGCGTACCTGGAGCCGCCCGTCCAGGGTGCGCTGGACCGTGACACACTGTCCGGGCTGTGCCCCGCCGGAGGTGACAGCGGCCACCAGCGCGTCCAGCTCGTCCCTTTTCTCCTTCAGCTTCCTCAGCAGGCTCTGGATGGCGCGGCGGGCGAAGGCCTCGCTGTCCCCTCCCTGGCGGTGGCACAGCAGGCTGTGCACGATGCCGGGGCCGCTGTCGCTGCCCAGGGACATGGCGCTGCAAGGCACACGGCGCCGTGTCACCCTGCCCTCGCGCGGGGGAAGGTGGCACTCTGCGGGTGACCGGGACGTGGGACAAAGCCGTCCGCGTCACCCACTGCCCGCGTTCCATGGCGCACCACCTCAGTCCCAGCCGGAGTTTGTCCCCAGCTTGGGGAAGCTGGCGAGGGGGGGGTTTGAGGTGACACGGGTGTTGACAGGGACACTCGGGGTGTCCCCAGCTCCCCGCAGCAGCGGAGCCAGAGCTGGATGGTGGCATCGTGGCACCAGGCTCGGGGACAGCGGCGTCCCCAGCGCCTGGCAGGGAGCGGGGCTGTGTCCGTGCCCGGAGCCTCGGGCTCGGACCCGGCTGCCGCCGCCGAGCCCAGACTAAACAGAGCCCAGCCTGGCGCCGCTCCTTAACCCCTCTCTCTCCCCGACTCCTGCCTTTCCTGCTTCGCTGCCAGAGCCTGCTCACGCCAGAGCCTGGATGCAGCGCTCCAGAGCGCTGGAAAATCCTTGGGATGGCGGCAGACACAACACGCCTCCGGTCCCTGCTCCTTATCTGGGATCGGGAAGGAGCCTGGGTGTCCTGCCAGAGCCCCCCGTGTGCCGGGCTGCTCCAAGATGCCATCACGGTCTGGGGACACTTGCAGGGGTACTGGAGGGACCCCACGGAGCCTCAGCCCCCCAGCCAGGCTCTGGGGAATCTCATCCCTGGGATCTGATCCCGGGCATCTCCCGGTGCTGCCTCAATGCCAGCATTCCCTGCTCCCTGCCGGGACCCCTGCCCATCCTCTGCCGCATGTTCTGGGGAGAAAAGCAGTGGAAGAGGGGATCTGGGGTGCTGCTCCCCCAGCTCCAGCGGCTGCAACCCAAGGCTGCTCCAGGGAAGTTTGGAAGGGTCAGAACCATCTCTGCCCCTTTGCAAACCTCAGCGCGGCCCGGTTTGGGGGGAGCTGGGGGGAGTGGGGGCCGGAGCCGGCCTGTCCCTGGCTCCATCCTCACCCCGCATCGTCCCTGCCTGATCCCGAGCTGTCCAACAGGGACGTTCCCGGGACACCACGGGGCGCGGGAAGGGCGACAGGGATGGCGCAGGGGTTTTGAGGGGTGACAGGCTTCAAGGAGGGGGACGGCAGCGGGGACCCCCAAGGGCACAGACCAGGCTCTACTCACCTCCGCCGGCCCCGGCTGCCGTCACTCGCGGCCCGGCTCCCGCCGCATCTCCTCCGGCTCACGGGGGAGCTGCCCTGAGCCCCCTGCCCTGAGCCCCCTGCTCTGCCCTGAGCCCCCTGCCCTTTATCTCCCACCCTCAGCCCCTTCCATCAGTCCTCTGCCCTTTCCCTCAGCTTCCACCACCTTCTCCCAGCCCTCTCCACCTTTACCCAGCCCTCTCCTCTTCCTCCCAGCCCTCTCCTCCTTCTCCCAGCCCTCTCCACCTTCTCCCAGCCCTCTCCACCTTTACCCAGCCCTCTCCTCCTTCTCCCAGCCCTCTCCCCGGTCCCGTTCCCGCTCCCGCAGCCCTTTCCCAACTCCGTCCCTACAATAACAAAAGGAGCGGCCGGAGCGCGTGAGGCGCCGCCGCGCCGCAGCCAATGGCAGCGCCCGTGACAGCCGGGCCTCGCCCCGCCAGCCAATCGCGGCCGCGCTTTCACGGCCCGAGACCCCAGACGGGCCCCGCCCCCGGCGCCGCCGGGCCCCGCTCCCACCGGGAATTCCGCGGGTCCGATCCCGGTTAGAGCCCGGGAATTCCGCGGGTCCGATCCCGGTTACAGCCCGGGAATTCCGCGGGTCCGATCCCGGTTATCCCACCGGGAATTCCGCGGGTCCGATCCCGGTTAGAGCCCGGGAATTCCGCGGGTCCGATCCCGGTTAGAGCCCGGGAATTCCGCGGGTTCGATCCCGAGAATTCCGGGGGTCTCAGTCCCGGTTAGAGCCAGGGAATGCCGCGGGTCTCTGTCCCGGTGATTCCCCGGGAATGCCGAGGATCTCAGTACCGGTTATCCCCCGTGAATTCCGCGGGTCTCTGTCCCGGTTATCCCGCAAGTCTTGGTCCCGGTTATCCCCCGGGAATTCCGCGGGTTCGATCCCGGTTATCCCCCGGGAATGCCGCGGGTCTCTGTCCCGGTTATCCCACCGGGAAGCAGAAATGTGAGACACCAACGGGACAGGAACAGGGCACAGAACAGTTAAACCCAAAGCATGGAAAGGGTGGGTGATAAAAGCACAGACCCTTCAGAAACTCCGGGTTCCATTTTTTTTTTTTTTTTTTTGAAAAACGATGAATTTTGGGAATCTGTTCTGGAAAAAGAGGCATTTCCCCTTCGCTGTCCTGGCTGAATTTTTCCGTGCCTGCATCTCATTTATTTAAACAAACACTTGAACCACGCAGAAACGGGGCGATGAAAAGAACTCAGAAACTTCAACTCCCCGAAATCCACTGAAAACAAAAGGGAAGTTTTCCACCTGCTCCAACCCCACGGAATTTTTGGTGCAGAACAAAAGGATCTGAGTGCCTGGAAGGAGCGCAGCACCAAACTCAGGCTCTTCCTGCAGGGAAGGCTGGATTGGGCTCCAGGAGGGTTAAACTCAACTCCAGCTAGGAACTTGGCCATCCCAAAAAAAACCCCATCCCAAAACTCAACCACGGAGCTCCAGAAGTGCACAAATCCCCAATATCCCCAAAGCCACGGACGCATCCCTGGCACCGCCAGCAGCAGATTCTCCACGGATCCATCCTCAGGGGAAACACCACCGAAAAAAAAAAACATCCCCCCCCCCGGGAAAAGAACAATCCAAAAAAAGTTTAATACAACAGAGAGTATCAAAACATCCAAGAACACACTAAGTCTGAGTTTTCCCATCGGGGATTCCCCACCCTCCCGGCAGTCCCGGCCCCTCAGTCGGCGGCCTCGGGATCCGTCTGTGCCATGTACGCGTCCAGCTCGGCGTCCAGGTGTCCCTTGGTCTTGGACATGTAGGCGTCCAGCTGGTTGTCCAGCTGCTCCTTGGTGAGCGCCGGGCGCGCCGAGCCTCTGCCGCGGCCCCGGCCTCTGCCGCGCCCGCCGAAACCGCCCCGGCCCCGCCCGGCCATGCCGCGACCTGCGGGCACGGAGCACACGGGAAACGCGTCACCGCATCCGTCACGGCATTCCCAGACCGCGGAAAACGCGTCACCGCGTCCTTCACGGCCTTCCCAGCCCGCTCAGATCCATGGGAACACGTCATTGTCTCCTTCCCAACGTTCCCAGACTGTGGAGACAGGTCACTGCCTCCATCCCGATATTCCCAGACTGCTGAACTCCATGGGAAACACGTCACTGCCTCCTTCCCAATGTTCCCAGACTGTGGAAACACGTCATTGCCTCCATCCCGATATTCCCAGCCTGCAGAAACACTTCACTGCCTCCATCCCGGTATTCCCAGACTGCTGAACTCCATGGGAAACATGTCACTGCCTCCGTCCTGACGTTCCCAGCCCGCTCAGATCCATGGGAAACACGTCACTGTCTCCTTCCCAATATTCCCAGACCGTGGAAACACTTCACTGCCTCCATCCCAACATTCCCAGACTACTCAGATCCATGGAAACACGTCACTGCCTCCATCCTGACACTGCCTGCGTCCCGACACTCCCAGCTCCATGGGCTGCTCCTGAACCCATGCAGATGAAATTGTCTGACTCCTGGATACGCTCCCAACTCCTTCCCATCCCCAAGCACCATCGCTCAGAGAGATCGGGAACTTCCCGAGAAATCCTCAATCCCAGCCCAACACCAACACCTGGCTCCCGGGTTTCCCCTCCCATCCCTGCTACTCCTCAGTTTTAACAACCACCGCGTCTCGGATAAACGGTTTAAATTCCAGCCTTGGAATCCTTGGGGCTACAGCTTCCACGCCCCGGCCCCAGCCAGGAACGGATCCCAGCGGGATTCCCGCCATTCCCCAGGCCCGGCACTCACCTCTGCCGCCGATCCCTCCCCGGCCCATGGCGCCCCGGCCCAGGCCGCCTCTTCCCGGGCCCCCTCGGCCCCTGATGCCTCCTCTCCGCAGGCCCATCCGGGGGGCGATCCCTCTGCCGCCGCGCAGCAGGCCTTGACCTTGGGCGGGAGGAGGCAGAAAAGCGGGATTTCAGCCCGGGGAACGGCCCGGAAGGGGATTTAAGGGAGAGGAGGGAACGGCAGGCGGGACTGACCTCGGAGCGAGACGCCTCCTCGGAGCATGGCGCGGGCGCCGCGGCCCCGCAGGGCCCCCCGGGGCAGCCCCCGCTGGCCCAGCGCCAGCCCCCGGCCCCCCAGCGCTCCGCGGGCCAGCGTCCCCGCCGGCCGGCCCAGCCGCGCCTGGATGTTGCTCTTCCCGAGGCGTTGCTTCAAGCTCTTCTGGAAGAGAAGATTTAGGGAGGGGAGGGGAGGGAGGGACAGGAGTCATGCAGCAATCTGGGATCGGGGACACGAGGCGGGCGCGGCGCGGGGAGGGTTTGTGCCCGAAATCCAGGCCTGCGGTCCCCTGTCGGAGCTGGCGCCCAGCCAGGGTGGGGTTTTAAGGGCCGGCACCGATCGGCAGCGACTGTCGCTGCCGCGGGACCGTGAGGTGAAGCGCTCGGCAGCTCCCCGAGCCCGGCACGAGCCGTTTTCTCTGGAAAAATAGAGAGGAGACGTCAAGAGGCAGCACCCGCGCCAACACCGACAACAGGCAGCGACAGCGCGTCGCTCGGCCGAGGGGGGGAACATGGAATTCTTTGCCAGTCCCTCCCAGGTATCTCCTTCTGAGGATCACGGAATGCCCTGGATCCAGCAGGATCATCCAGGACAACTCCTGTCCCCAACAATCCCACTCTGTGCATCCCTGGGGCGCTGTCCGAACGCTCCTGGAGCTCTGGCAGCCTCGGGGCTGTGCCCATCCCCTGAGGAACCAGGGCAGTGCCAGCACCCTCTGGGGGAACAGCCTTTCCCAAAATCCAACCTAACCCCCCTGACACAGCTCCAGGCACCCCCTGGATCCTGTCGCTGGTCACGGCGAGCAGAGATGGGAGCTGCAGATGCCCAAATCTGCCCTCAGGCTCCTCTGCCCCAGCTGGACACACCGAAGTGCCCTCAGCCACTCCTCACACTCCTCCAGACCCTTCCCACCTCGTGTCCCGCCTTTGGACACTCTCCAACGCCTCTTTTACAGAATCCCACAAGTCTCCAGGTTGGAAAAGGCACACATCCAGGCTTTCCCTGGATGCCTCCAGTGATGGCCACTCCAAACCTCCCTGTGCAGCTCCATCCAAGGCCTGACCGCCTTTCCCAGGAGGAAATCCCTCCCGATTCCAACCTGATCCTCCCGTCAGGGAGCTGTGCAGAGCCACAAGATCCCCCCTGAGCCTCCTTCCCTCCAGCAGCTCCCCACACTCACCCTCCATCCCCTTCCCTCGCCTGGTCTCTTTCTCTTTCCGGAGTCGGATTTTTCCACATCCTGCAAGGCTCAAATCCCTTTTCCCCTCACCTGTTTGAGCTTCAGAGCGGCCTGCACAGACGGTCTGTTCTCCATCTGCTGGGCCAGCCGTCTGTTTCGGGCGCTGGCCAGCTGCTGCTGCTGCATGGTGGCCCGGATATTCACCGGCATCGGCTGTTTGTTCTTCAGCATGTTAGTGAAGCTTCAAGGTCGAATAAAACGGGGTTTAATTAAAGCTTAAAACACACAATTATCGGCATTTTCACGGTGCTCGAGTGGGGCTCCAGCTCCCATGAACCTTATGCAAAGAGTGGCACTTATGGGATTTACGGATCCCTCGCTGGCCGCGAGGACCGGAGAGGCAGGAATGAGGTGGAAGTTTCCAGTGGGAATGAGAAAAGCCGGAGGTTAGTTGGGTTTAGAGATGGCAGAAGGGGGAGGGTGACAACCAGCAGGAAGCGGGGATGGTCGTGACAGGGGAGCGGGGGAGAAAACAGGACAGCAAAAAGCCAAATCAACCCCTCACCCAAAAAAAGAAAAAAAAAAAAAAAAAAGAAAAGAAGTGGGGAAAGCATCAAAACTCCATGGCAGGAAGACACCACGCTCGGCGTCCTCCAGCTGGGCCAGGTTGGAAGGATCATCATAAAGCCTTTTCCAACCGTAACAATTCCGTGATTCTGCAAAATTCCACCACCCAACTGCTCTCCTGAAACGGGGCCACTTGGGAATTTATCTGGTGGTGTTTTTTTGTTTCTCGGATCGAAGAGCAGAACACACAGAAAATAAAGCTCCCGAGCGGAGCCCCCAGCAGCTTCCTGGGGAGCGAAATCCACCCCATAAAAACTGATTTTGGCTGACAGGGGAGGGAAGGAAAGGAGCAGAAAGCTGCCCCATCCCAGCACGTTTAACCCCCAAAGCGCTCAGCAGGACACCCGTTAGTCACAGAGGAGCCACGCACGGGGGGGGGGGGGGGGGAATAAAAAAAAAACCCAGCGGAATGAACCCACGGGAAGAGCTGGAGGACAGAGGGAGAGAGATGGAGGTGAAGCGAAGCTGTTGCCTCTTACAAGGCCCAGGGGGCCTTCGGGCCGGTTCCGCGGCCGCCGCCGGCCTCTTACAGGGCCCACCCGGGCGGGGTGGGACCCTCGGGCGCGGCAGCAGGGCCCAAATACCAATGTCGAAACATGTGGGAGAGACAGGGAGGGTGTGAGGTTGGTCTCTGCTCCTACAACGCATCCCACCGGATTTACGAGGCGAATCGACACTATTTTAAAAAAATAAAAAAAATTAAAAAAAAAATAAAAAAATAAAAACGCGGAGAAATCCCTCCGGAATTTGGCCCTTTTAACCTTGCGTGCCGCAGGGGGTCGGAGGGTGAGGCGGGTGTGGAGGCACCCGCTTCGCTCGACGAGGTTAAAAGAGGGCGGAAACCACGGTGGGTTTTTGGATTTGGATAGTGAGAATTAGGTTTTTTTTAAAAAAAAAAGTATATATATATATATATATGATTTCTTAGGAGCTGAAGGTGCCGTTGGCTTCCTCACCGCTCGTTCAGAGACATCTTGGTGGTGCTCTTTAGCACGACCTTCGGTGCTGACTGTGCAGCCATCTTCAGAGAATCTGCAAAACAGGGCCCAAAAGAGGAGATTTAGATCTTTATTATACGTTTATACCACCAAAACCAAAATAATTCCCTCCCGTTCTGCCTCCCTGTGTGGAGGAAATCAAGATTAGGGCAGGTTATGTGTGATAGATTCATTTATTTTCAGCCCTCTGCCGGAATTTTTCGGTTCTGATTCTGGGATTTTTAAACGTTTTTCAGTCCTCTCCCGATTTTAATAAATCAGGGAGTTCCATTATTTCTCCCTCATCAAAAACTGATATTTTTACAGAGAAGGTTTCAGCAATATTAGGAGGAATGATACAAAAATCCAGCAGCAAGATGGCAACCAAATGCCATCTTCAGAGCAAAGATGCGAAACAGAACCCAGTTTATACAATTATTATATATTTATATGATTAAACATTAAAAAACCTCTGCTCTGTGCGGAGGGAACTAAGAGTGAGGCGGGTTGTAGGTATTGCATTTACGTATTTTTAATGGTTTTTAACCCTCTACCAGGTTTAATAAACATGGGAGTTTAATTTACCCTCAGTAAAAATTTACCTTTTTACAGGGAATAACTCCTCGGCTTTTTGAACAATAACACAAAAACCCAGCTGTAAATAGCAACCAAATGCCTTTAGAACAGTAACACCTCCACATTTCCCATGTTCTTAGCATGAGCAAGGTGCAAACCCGAATTTTAGGGGAACGGGGAATAAAAACCCGAGATGATGCTACAAAAGCACCACATCCTTTAAATAAACATCGAGGTTCCACCTCCCTCAGGGCAGGGATTTAAATGCTACAGAAACACGCTGAGTCCCAACCCCCGAGCTCTGCGGATCGATTTATTAATTTAATTTATAATTAGCAGCAAATTTAACGGGTGGATGAAGGCCGGGATGCACTCACTCTACAACGCCCTAAAAAAACCGCTTTATTGAGAGGATTTACAGCCAGAAAAATTGAGACAACAGAAAGTTTTATTCCTATTTTTAAGTAACTTTTAATAACTTTTATTTTAATACAGAGCTTTTTCAATCTGAAGTGGTTTTTAAAGCGTTTTGCTTACTGAAGAAAAAACAAACAAACAAACAAACAAAACCGCTCCGTCCTCTTCAGGCCCGACTCCGGAGTCCGGTCAGGGCGAAAAGCCCCGAACCTGAGGAGACTCCGAGGGGATCATGAGGGAACCACGAGGGTATCATGAGAGAACCGTGAGGGGACTCCCAGGCCCTGAGGAGCGCCCCGCCCCCGCGCGGCCGGGCCGGTCACTCACCGAAGCACACGGTCGCCAGGTCTCCGATGGCTCCGGAGGGCGGGCGGACGGGTAAGCGAGTGAGTGAGTGAGTGCAGGGCCGGTGTGGGGCCGGCGCGGGGCCGGGGCTGGCGCTGAGCTCCGCCCGCTCCCGCCGCCGCCGCCGCCGCTTCTCCCTCAGCCGCCCGCGACAAAATGGCGCCGGCGTCGCTCCCGCCCCCGCCGAAATGGCGGCCGCGCTCTCGGCCACGCCCACTGGTGCGCGAGCCCCCGGCGGTGGGCGCTGATTGGCGCAGCCCGGGAGGGGAAAGGGGCGGGGCGGAGAGAGGCGGGAATCGGGGAGGCGTCCTGGTGACGTCATAGAGAGCGGCGTTGCCATGGGACCGACATGGAACCGACATGGGACCGACATGGAACGGTCACGGAACGGTCACGGAACCGACACGGAACCGACACGGAACGGGCACGGAACCATGGGAACAGGGGGTCACGGGATCACGGAACCGCGGAGTCACGGAGCGGTGGAGTCACGTGACGGCGGAATCCCCGTATCCCGCGGAACTGTGGGGCTCCGTCAGCCCCGTTGTCCGTTCCGTTGTCATAGAATCGCCGCGGAATCTTGGAATTACGGAATCACAGAGCACCGAGTCCTGGAATCGTATAGGATCCAGGCTTTAGGGAATTGTGGAGACGAAAGGGGTCTGTAAGGACCATCGAGTCCAACCCCTGGCCCTGCCCAGGACGCTCCCAGTGTCCCACCATGACCCTGGGGACACTGTCCAGCTGCTCCTTGACCCCTTTCCCGTACCCCACCACCCCCTGGGAACACCACCCCCATTCCCGACGTCCATCCCAGCCGGGATCGCGGGCGGATGATGGCGCTGGCGGCCCTGGTGGGGCCCTTGGCCACCGTTCCTGGGCCGGGAGATCCCAACCGGTTCCTCCAGCCCCGCGGGCGCGGTGCCGGCGCCTCTGGAGCCACCTGCAGCGAGTCCCAGCCTGTCACCCCCAACCTTCCCAAATCCCGGTGCTCCAGCGTCCCCACACCCCGACACCGGCCGGGATCACCCGCCCCGGGGTCACCCTGCCCCGGGCCGTCTGGGTGGATCCCAGGGTGGATCCCAGGGGTGTCTCCAGGCACTTGGGGTGACCCAGGGTGGCTTTATCCCCGTGACCCCAGAGTGGGAATATTCCCCGGGAGCACTCGCAGGGGGACGGGGCAGGAATCCCGACGCTGGGAATGAAGGAGCTGACGACACACCTCGGGCTGGATCGGTGCTTTTATTGTGGAGCTGGATCCCGGCGGGATCCCCTGGGAATGCTGGGAAGCGGAGGGGGTGAGCTGGGGGCTGGCGGGGGGGCTCTGGATTTTGGGAACCCACGTCCTGCTGCGGCAGCAGGGGAGGGGGTCAGGCGTTCTCCCAGAAGAAGGTGTTGCAGGCCACGGTCAGGGCGGCCACCAGGACCACGAATTCCTGGAAATCCACCTCCCCGTCGCCGTTCTCATCCAGGTCCTGCATGATCTTCTCCACGGCCCCCGCGTCCTTCTGGGTCTGGGGGGGCACAGGGTGAGCCCTGGGGCTGGGCAGCCGCTGTTCCCCCGGGGGTCGGGGGAAAGAGAGACCCCCCATGCCCCAGACTGGTCCCAGTTACCTCCAGGAAACATCCCAGCTCGCTCTGCAGCAGCTCCTTGAGCTCCTTCTTGCTCAGCTTGTACTTGTCCCCCTCCTTGCCCGAGTAGTGGTGGAAGACATTGATCAGGGTCTCCATGGCCCCTTCCAGCTGCGATCCCATGGCTGCGGCTGCGGGACCCCCAGCACGTCACCCACCAGCCCCCCGACGTCGCGGTGCCACCCCCTCAAATGTCACCCACCCCCCTCCACCGCCCCGCCGGGGGGCTCTGAGGTGGGGGGGATCTGGAGGGAAACAGAGGCACCTGTGCTCACCTGAGCTCCCCGCGCTCCGTGTGCGCCCGCCCGGCCCGGCCGGGCACGTTAAATAATCTCCAAGCCCCCTCCCTCCGGGAGGATCCGATACCGGGGCTGGACAGCCCGGCTGGCACCGCCGGCCGCCCCCGCGGGGGCCGGGCCCGGGGGCCACAACCCCCGGAGAGACCCCCGGGCGGCACCCCCGGAGCCCTTGGGCACGGACGGGGCCGTGGCGTCGCTTCGGGGGTCTCCCCGCGCCACCCTCGGGCGCCCCTCGCCGCCCCCAGGGGCGCGGGAAGATCGGGAACGTCGCGACGGCCGGGCCGGACGCCGGGGTCCCTCGCTGGGGACGACGCTCGCCGGCGTCCCCGGGGACCCCCGGGTGACCGCCGTGGCCACGCCGTGACCCCGCGGTGTCACCGCCGGCATCCCCCGTCTGTCGGCGCCCGCGGGGTGGGACCCGTGCCCGGCCCCGGGAGCGGGGCCGATAAAGCTATCCGGTGTCCCGGGGCTCGCCACGGGAGCCAGCGGGCCCGGGGGGAGCGGCGGGGGCTATCGGGTGACTCCGCGGGGCCCCCCGCGCTCTCAAAGGCCTCTTGTCCGGCTGAAAAGGCCCCAGGATCCCGAGCCGGACGTTGCTCCAGCAACGCCTCGGCCAAGAAACCGGATTCCAAGCTGGCCTGGGTGATGCTGATAAATCCCGAGGATCCCGTTACGGGCCCGGATCCGCGCGGGCTGGAGCCCCGCGGCCTCCCCGGCTCCGGCATCCCTGGGGAGATCGGCCCCCAGATTCCTCGGCCCCCAGGTTCCTCGGCCCCCACATTCCTCAGTGTTCAAATTCCTCATGCCCCAAATCCCCCGGCCCCTGAATTCCTCGACCCCCAAAATTCTTCAGCCCCCAAATTCCTCAGCCCCAAATTCCTCGGCCCCCGGACTCCTCGGCCCCCAAATTCCTCAGCCCCCAAATTCCTCAGCCCCCAAATTCCTCGGCCCCCAAATTCCTCAGCCCCGGAATTCCTCAGCTCCCAAATTCCTCAGCTCCCCTGTCTAGACCCCCTCCCCTCCACCCAGGAGCCGGGACCCCCTGAAACAGGAGCTGCATTTTCACAAGAGCCGGGTGGTGCCGGGCTCTCCATCCCAGCTTCCAGCCCTAATTTGGGGTTAATTACATCCTGCTGCCTCTGTTTCCATCTCCCTCACTTCCTGTTGGGAAGGGCTGAGGATGAGCCCTGCATGGACACCCCAAACCTGGTGGTCCCGTGGGGCCAAACCCCTCCCCTCCCACTGCCCTGGATGATCCTGGATGGATTTGGGGTCCCCCAGACAGAGGTGGGGTCCCAGCTGGAGTTGGGGGGTCCCAGGTGGAAGCGGGGATCCCCAACAGCAGCTCAGGAGCAGGACACGGCCCCCATTTATGGAGTGGGGCAGGAAAGGGCGGTCCTGGGGCTCCAGAAGGGGTTGGATCCCGCTCCTGGGGCTGGGGGGACCGGGAGGGGCCCCGGTGACACTCACTCGCTGTGTCCCCGTCCCCGGAGCGCCTGGGATTCCGGGAGAAGCCGGGAACGTCACCGGGGCAGCAGCTGCTGGTGACGGGGGCGGGCATCTCCCAAAAATAACGCCGACCCCATTCCCTGGCAGGCAGGGACAGAGGGGACACAGCCAGCAGGGCTGCGGGCAGCGGCAGGGCCGGAGCGTCCGAGCTGTGCATTCCCAGACCCCCCGAACCCTTTGGGACAGCAGGAGCGGGGTGCTCCAGGGTGACCCCCGACACTGAGGGGTCCTGAGGGGGGTCCCAGACCCTGCGGCCGGGCCGGAGCACGCCCGGCTTGGCGGATCCCCAGGACGAGCTCTTTCCAAAGCGGGAGCAGCGAGGGACATGCCAGGAGCTTTACACACAACTTGGAACAGGTTTCAGCCACTGCGACTCCCCTGCTCCACTTTGGCCCAGCTAAACCAGTTGCTCCAGTTCCCCGCCGCTGCCGGGGCTGGGCCGATCTTGTCTCCCCATCCCTCTGGAAGAGGCTTTTCCATGCCCGGGGTTTGGAATGGGAGGAGCTGCAGTGGCCGGGCTGGGGACACCAGCGGTGGCTCCGGGCGCCTGCTGTGGCCCCACCGTCCCCTCCGAGGACGGTGACCATCCCTGCTTGGGGTCCCCAAGCCGGACGGGTTGTGGACAACCCCAGGACCAGGATGTGGAAGTGGACGTTGGGATGCACACGGTCACCCTGTCACACAGGGTCCTCTGGTCCTGTATGGCCCTATACGGTGTCCCTGTCCCCACATGGCCTCGGTCCCTCCACGGTCCCAGTCTCTGTCCCTTTATTGTCCCCTCCTGGCCGTCCCCGAGGCCGGGTCACCACCCCCAGCCCGTGGGGACGCTCCCGACGGAGATCCCAGCGTGACAAAAAGACCCGCGGGTGCCTTTCCCGTGTCCCCCTCCCGCTGTGGGGCCACTGCAGCATCTGCCCCTTCCTCACCCCAGAATTCCAGGGCCGGGGAGT
This sequence comes from Hirundo rustica, assembly GCF_015227805.2. Classification (NCBI taxonomy): domain Eukaryota; kingdom Metazoa; phylum Chordata; class Aves; order Passeriformes; family Hirundinidae; genus Hirundo; species Hirundo rustica. The sequence goes on from NC_053478.1 coordinate 1,693,938, forward strand.
CACGGGCCCGCCTGGCTCCGGGGGCCGGTGATTCACCCCAAACCTGTCCCGGTCCCTGCTGCCTGACTCACCGGCCGCTTTCCCAAGAGACCATCTCTCGGTGCCCTGACGTCCCGGCCCCGTCCCCCTGCCGTCATCCCGGGGCCGGATGGGGCTGCAGGAAGCCAATTCCTGCCCCGTGAGCTGGTGTGACGGCTCCGGGGTGGGGACAGGGCCACCCCGGCACCCCCGGGAGCCTCCCCTTCCCCGCAGCCAGCGTGTCAGGGCTCAGCGCACGCCGGGCTGCTGGCGGGGACCTTCCTGCCCTCGGCACCCCGAAACTTTGGGAGCCCCAAAATCCCCGTGTGTTGACCTTTAGGGGCGGCCTCGCTCCTTGTCACACCTTTGGGGACATCGGGGACGGTCCCTGGGGTCCCCTGGGGGTCCCCGTGGGAATGTGGGTGCCAGCGGGAGGACACGTGCCAGGGCTGCCGTGTTATAAATACCCACCGATTAAAGGGGAGCGCTCCAAGCCCCTAATTAATTTGAATTAATTAATTTTTACGGAGCCCAGTATTAATAGGGATGATGTCAGCGGGCGGCTGAGTCACAACTCTCACTCGGCGCGGGTCGAGCAGGGCCCTGGGTCGGTGACACGGCCGGGGCCAGGCTGGGATGTGACAGGGATGTGACAGGGATGTGACAGGGATGTCACCGGGGTCACCTCTGTGTCCCCAGAGCGTCCCCAAACCCTGCAGGGAGTGGAACTGGGGGGGGGTGACACCTGCCCTGCACCCCCGGAATGGGGCTCAAAGTTTGGATTCAATCATCTGGGAGCTCTTTTCCCACCTAAACCATTCCGGGAATGTTTCTGGGGATGTTTCTGGGGAAGGGCCGGGGGGTGCTCCGGCCCCGCGGGATTCTCTGCCCTCGCTCCCGTCCTGTCCCCACCGGAGGATCCCGGGCGGCGCCGCCGAGTTTGGTCCGGTGCCCGGGCGGGGAGGGAGCAGGGGACGGACGGACGGACGGACGGACGGACCGCGGCGCCCGGGCGGTGTCTGCGCGTCCGTCCGGCCGCACCAGGAAACCCAACACCGGCGCGGGGAGCGCGGGGGGGAACAAAGGCTGCGCTGTCCCCTCCTGCGGCGCAGGTATAAAACCTCCCGAAAAAGCTCCCGAAACGTCCCCGGAAAAACCTCCACGACCCGCCCGCTGCGAGAGGGTGAGCGGGGCCGGGGAGGGGGCGAGGGTCCCGCCAGGACACCGCTGTGCCTCTGACCCGCTCCGGGCTCCTGTCCCTGCAGCCCCGGGGTGCGCGGTGCCATGGCCGCGGCCGAGCCGCCCGAGCCGCCCGAGCTGACCGAGCTGGAGGCGGCCATCGAGCGCATCGTCACCGTGTTCGTCACCTTCGCCGCCAAGGAGGGCAGGAAGGGGACGCTGACGGCCGGGGAGTTCAAGGAGCTGGTGAGGCTCCAGCTGCCCAACCTGATGAAGGTGAGGGGAGGGGAGGGGAAGGGCAGCGGGGGTCCCCCGGGTGTCCCCCTGAGCCGTGGGGCTGCTCCTGATCCCCCGGGATTTGCGGTCAGGGGCTGCTGCCCCCATCCCGTCCCATCCCACTGATCCCGTCCCATCCTGTTCCACTGATCCTGTCCTGTCCCATCCCATCCCACCACACTGATCCCATCCATCCCATCCCGCCCCATCCCGTCCTGTCCCGTCCTATCCCATCCCACCCCATTATCCCATCCCATCCCATCCCATCCCATCCCATCCCATCCCATCCCATCCCATCCCATTGATCCCATCCCATCCCATTGATCCCATCCCATTGATCCCATCCCATCCTGCCCCATCCCGTCCTGTCCCATCCATCCCATCCCACCCCACTGATCGCATTCCCATCCCATTATCCCATCCCATTATCCCATCTCATCTCGTTCCATCCTGTCCCATCCAGTCCCATCCCACACCATCCCATCCGCATCCCATTATCCCATCCCACCCCATTATCCCATTCCCACCCTATTATCCCATCCCACCCCACTGATCCCATTCCCACCCCATCATCCCATTCCCATTATCCCGTTCCCATCATCCCATTCCCATTATCCCACCCCATCATCCCATCCCGGTCTCCGGGCCCCGGGAAGAGGCTGAGCTCCGCGCCGCCTCCTCCCCGCAGGACGTTCCCTCTCTGGAGGAGAAGATGAGCGAGCTGGACGTGAACAACGACGAGGAGCTGAGGTTCGGCGAGTACTGGCGGCTGATCGGGGAGCTGGCCAAGGCCCTGCGCCGCGACCGAGCGGGGACCAAGTGACGCGGCCGCCGCGCGCGCTCGGCCGCCCAGCCGCAAATAAAAGAGCTTTCCCCGAGCCTCAGCGTCGCTGCCCTTCCTGCTGGGGGCCCTGATTTCAGCCCCCGTCTCCTCCCCACGTGGTGCTGCTTCGGGGTCACCCCGTGGCTCTGGGCACCCCGTGGTGGACGGGGATGTCCCCGAATTGTCCTTGCGCCGGTCTGGTTTTTGGGGTGCCGCCCCACAAGCGCCTTCCTGCCGCGTTGGGGGGTGGGTGGGGGGCAGAGCTGTGGCCGTGGCCGGGGTGGGGCTCGGGGGATCCCCGGCAGCGTCACCGCGGTGGCCGCGGTGGCCGCGGTGGCCACCGGCTCCTTGGCATCGCCGCCCGTCCTCTGCGGGGTTTTGGGGTGGCGCGGGGGTGACGCATCCCGGCCGGGGCAATCTCCCTGTTCCCTGCATTCCCAAATCCCGGTGAAGCCCCCGGTGAGGCGTCACCGCGGGGTCACCGCCCGGGGGCTCGGTGGCCGTTCCCACGCTGCTCTCCGGGCCCGTTGGGACGGGGAACCCTGGGCAAGGAGGCATCGGGAAAGAGGCGTTTCCCGGCCCCACGCTGGCGCCGGGCCAGGCTCCCAAATGAGACGCCTCGCACACCGCGGAGCTCCCACTCACACCTCCCCGGTATAAAACCCCGGCCCGCCGCAGCCCGCGCACACCTGGGACCGGCCCGTGCTGCAGGTAAGTGACCCGGCCGCCCCACGGCACCGGGGGCTCTGCGCCCCGGGCCCCTCCGCTCCCACGCTCGGCTCTGCCACGACTTGCGAGGACGCCGGGGACGCGTCCCGGCAGCTCCACCGCCGCGTCCCGGGGCTCCTTCCTCGCCCTCGGCTCGGGGATGAGGAGGAGTCCTGGAGCTGGAGGAAGGGAAGCTCTCCCCGAAGCCAGAGAGCTGAGCTCGGCTTCATTCCCCCGCCAGCTCCCCCGGAGCCGGTGACAGAGGAGAGACCCCCGGAGAGACCCCCGGAGAGACCCCCGGAGAGACCCCCGAGGAGCCGCCGGCAGCAGGATGGGCCAGTGCAACTGCCGCAAGAAGCGCAAGGTCCGGTGGGGACACCGCGACCCCGCGACCCTCGGCGGGGCGGGGGTGACCCGGCACGGCCCCGGAGCCCCGGGCACGGCGTGACTCAGAGCCGCCGGAGGAGCCGGGGGCTGTTTTTCGGGGCTTTGGCAATGCTGAGCACGGGGATTTGGTGCTGCGGAGCAGCTTGAAAGCTCGGGGAAAGCAGGCGGCTCTGCCTTGCTGCTGCCGTGGATTGACCTTCGGGGAGCCGCCCGCGCTCCCTGCAGCCTCCCCGAGGATGCCCAGCGCTGGAAAAGCTCCTGTTCTCCTCGGCTTTCAAACGCGAGGTGCCCTCCCCGCGCCCCTTGGCACCTGCCGAGGATTTGGGGCGCCGGGCTGAGGCTCTGGAGGTTGCCGGGCTCTTCCCGGCGGGCATCGGCGGCTGCGGTTCCACGGCGCTCCCGGGGGAAGCCGCAGATTTCTGTCAATCGCCGTCGTTCTCCTCCAGCGGAGCCGAACACGAGCGGCCGGGGGCGGCTCGGGGGTGACCGGGGATGGCCCGGGGGTGACCGGGGATGGCCCGGAGCGGGGGTCGGGGGTGACCGGGGATGGCCCGGAGCGGGGGTCGCGCTGTCCCGTGCCCCCCGCCCCGCCTGGCACGGGCTCTGCGGGGTGGCAGAGGGGCTCCGCTCTGCGCCCAGCCCCATCCCGGCGTCACCGTGACTCACGCTGCCATCGCCACTTGTCCCCGGGAGAGGAAGAACCAGTCGGGACGGCCCCGAGCCGGGGGGTGGCCAGAGAGACGCCGGGGTGGCTGGAGCCTGGAGGGTCCCGGGCGGGGACAGCTCAGGGGGACAGGGGGTGGCAGCTGCAGGGGGCTGTCACAGCTGGGAGGGGCGCGACAGCTGGATGCGGGGCGGGGGGGGGAACATCTGGATGGCCTCACATCTGTGTGGAGCGGCCTGGAGTCGGCGCGGGGGCTCACAGCTGGATGGGGGCTCACAGCTGGACGGGGAGGGGTCACAGCCGGACCGGAGGGTGCCCCACATCCTCACAGAGGGGCCTGGTGCTGCCACAGGGAGATTGATCCCACGGTCGCGGAGGGATTAAATGTTTGCACAGGGAGCTTCCCACCCGCTCGGTGGCCCATCCTGTCCCACCCGTGGGGTGTCCCTGTCCTCCGGGGAGCTGTCCCACCCCTCCCGGGAGCTGTCCCACCCCTCCCGGGAGCTGTCCCCGCCGCCGCTCACCCTCCGTCCCCCCCGCAGGACTGCCAGGAGCTGACGGACGTGGAGAGAGCCATCGAGACCGTCATCAGCCAGTTCCACTGCTACGCGGTGAAGGGGCAGAAGGAGTACCTGACCCCCAACGAGATGCAGGAGCTGGTGGTGCAGAAGCTGCCCCACCTGGGCAAGGTGAGGGCGGAGCCCCCCGGGGAGGGCGGGAGGAGCTGGGGGGGACCCCGGGATCGCCCCCGTTTCCATCAGCTCCGTCACCCCGATGTTCTCTCCGCAGTGCGTGGGACCCCTGGAAGAGAAGATCGAGTGCATGGGAGACCCTAACGAGGCCAAGCTGGAGTTCGGAGAGTACTGGGACATGATGGGGGATGCGGCCAAGGGCTGCCGGAGGAAGTAGAGGGCGGTGGGGGACGGGAAGGCGCCCGGGGGCCTCAGGCTCCGCTCCTGGAAACGCGAGGGGCCGCTGCTCCCGGGGGACGCGCTTGGGGAAAAAAAGAAAAGCGTCGCTCCTGCCGGAGGATTCCCCTCCCCGGCTCCATCCCTGACCTCCTCCGTTCTCCTTCCCGTCGGGAACGCTCCCTTCCCTCCCCCGGCTCTGCCCCGTGCCCGGTGCGGGGGGCACCGGGTGGGTCCTGGCCCCGCTCCGGAGCCGCCTCTCTCCGTCCTTTGCCTCCATCCCCGGCCTCGTCCCACCTCTGACCCCGAAACCCCTCCGGGTGCAGCTCCCCCAGCCCCGGAGCACGGCAGCCAGAGGGACTCGGCTCTTTTCCCCACAATCCCCCTTGGATTTGGGGGCTCGTCCCCCGCAGCACCTCCAGGCGCCTCCCGGGCTCCGCCGCGGCCGTGGGTGGGTGCAGGTGGCCTGGGAGCCTTCCCTGCCGCCCCCCCGGTTTTTGGGGGGCTATTTCTGGACCTGCTCCTCGTCTCCAGGGATTCCAGCCCTCAGCCGGGCACGGGGGCGGGTTGGGATCAGCTTGGGCCACTTGCAACCGATTTTTGTTTTTTCTTTTTGTATAAATTAATAAAGGAAAACACTGGGAAAAAAAAAAACCCAAACAGACCCAGGATGGGGAGACCTCGTTTGTTTTTTGGGGGGGAGAAGGGAAGTGGGGGGTGGTTGTGGGGTTGGGGTCGTCACTCTGGGGTGTGCAGGGGATGTCCTGGGTGTGTGTGTGACCCCTGTGGGAGTCCCAGGGCCCCCCACATTCCCAATTCCTGCTGATCCCCGTTGTGGGGACCCCACGAGCAGAGCCAGTGCTCCAGACCGGGATTTGGGAACGCGGCTCCTGGGCTGAGCTCAGGGGAAATCCCAAAATCCCGGGCTCGGAGCGACCCAAGGGCTGCGAGGCCGGGAGCAAGATCCCGGCTGTGGCCGGAGAACGTGGGATTTGGGTGTAATTACAGCAAATTGGGAAAGAGCAAATGACACAAAGCTGCAGCTCACAGTCGGCTCCGCACGGAGAGCGAGGACACGGGCTGGAGAACCCGGTTCTCCCACTTTTCCTCCTCCATCCCGGCCATTCCCACCCAGCTCCACATCCCGTGGGAGGCTGCGGGCGCCCCGGAAACGCAGCGGGGACCCCGAAAAGGAGTCTCCCAAAAAGGGGAGAGGGCGTGGGCGCTTCAGCAAGGCCTCGGTCACCTCGTGAGGGGAGGAAAAAACCCCGAAAAACCCAAAGCGATCCAAAGCTCGGGAATGGTGATAAGAGCCGGGACAGGTCCTGCCGGGCCGGCGGCAGCTCCGGCACCGCGGCTCGGCCGCAGCCAGCCCTCTGTCTGCTCTCACCTTGGGCTGGATTTCACAACGGGAATGACTATTTATTGTTCCTTCCTCGGAAATAAGCGCATGGAAATTAGGCAGAAAGGTGTGGCGTGCGTTTAATTGGAGACAGGAAATGTGTCAGGCCGTGGTGGGGGGGGGGGGTGGGAAAGGGGAGCCGGGGCTCCCCAAAATTCCTCCTCCCTGCACCCGGCTGGGAACTGCTGTCCCTGGTGTGACACTGAGGTGTCGGGGAGGATGATTCCCGCCCCGGATGAGTCTCTGGAATGTTCTGGAGGTGACAGGAACGGCTCAGCCCGCGCTGGGACAGCCGGTGCCCCTCTGGTGAGGACACGGCGCGGGGAACCCCCGCCCTGGAGGCCACCAAAGACCCCAAATCCAGCGCTTGGCCCCTCTGGAAAGGCTCAGACACCAAAAACCTCCCGACCCTTCATTTGGGGGAGCGGGGGCACCCCGACCTCCGCGGGGTCCGAAGGGCCGGGAGCGGGGCCGGGCCGAGCACACGCCCTGGATGCCTTGTAAAAATAAGGGCCTGGATGCGGTTGTGACATCTGCCAGGGGAGCAGAGCCGATGAAAGGCCGTGATTCAGGCGTGAGCTGTTTGCCTGCAGGGTCCGGGAGGGATTCCCACCCTCCCGGGATGTTGCATCAACGCCGCCGCGACAGCGGAGCATCCCGGCCCAGAACTGGTTTGCTTCCTCCCCACCGAGATTAGGAAGAGGCGGCCAGGGGACAGAGCCGGGATGACAGGACGCAGGGGGGTGTTTTTTTGGGGTTTTTGTTGGTTTTTTTTGGGATGGGAGTTCCAGAGGTGCTGGGAGCAGGTGGCTCCAGCCTGTAATAAATCACCTCCTACTTTGCATCCTGAGATGCGCCCTCCCCGATAAGGCCGGGATCTGATCTCGGCATCGGATCGCTCTCGGGAGACACCAGGCCTGCAATTTGCCGGGGATAATTAATTGTGGATGGCACTTTACGAGCCCAGCTCCCAGCTGGGGAGGGCCTCACGCGCCCCAGCGCAGTCAGAGACGTCCGAGCGCTGGACAGGGCCCTGCTCGGCGCTTCCCAAACCCCTGTCGGCCCCTTCCAGCCGCCACAACGAGCGGTTCCGGCTCAAATAAATGGATTTTATTCCACCCCGCGGCCTGGGGAGGGTTGGAGCTGGGAGCAGGGTGGGATGGAGGATGGTGCGAGGATGGGTGGATTTCCAAACCCTGGGATCAGACGGGAATTCTGCGCCCTCTCCGCTCTGCTGGGGCCTTTTGGGGTGTCCCCCGAACCACGTCCCTTCACCCCAAACCCCGAAGGGAAGGAGCCGGGCCCGCTGCGGGTCCCTGCTCGCTCCGACCCGTCCCGGTGTTGCAATCCCAGGGAGACGTTTCCCAGGTAAACCCCAGCCTGGGAACGCCCTGGGAACGTCAGGGAGGGGTGGGAGCCTCCTTAAAAACCCGGCCGGGCCGGCGGGATGGGTGCGAGGTAAGGAGAGAGCGGCGGCATCGGCTCCCACCGCCCGCCCAGGCCACCAGCGGTGACAGACGGACACAGCGGGACCCCCGGCAGGATGCAGGTGGGGCTCCCGGGGGATTCCCGTTCCCCCGGGGATGGGGAAGCCGGCCTCGGGACGCTCGGGCTGGATTTGGGACCGGGAAGAGCCCTGGCGTGCGAGGTGGAAATTCCTGGAATCCCTCGGCAGCTCCGCCAGCGGGGCCGGGCTGGAGGGACCCGCCGCGGTCACCGAGGGGGATCCGGGATGTGCGGGGTGGGAGCAGCAGCATCCAGGGATCTTCCTGGCCGCTGGAGAGCTCGGCTTGGGGCTGCCAGCGGGGTCTGGCTCCTGGAAAAGCGGGATTTGCCAGCAGGGTGGAGGGCAGGGAGCGCTGGGGCCGTGCCCGGCTCTCCGTCCCCGCTCTGGGGACATCGGTGAGCGGGAGGGGAAGGGGACGGAGAAGGGAAAAGAGGGCTATGGGACCGCGGCGGTGGGAGCGGAGCTGCTGGAGAGCCCCATCCTGCCCGTGCCACCCTGCTGGGTCTGTGCCTCACCCCCGTGCCAGCGTCCCCTCGTCCCAGGGTGTCGCCGGTGTCCCCTTTGTCCCAGCACGGAAGCAATGTCCCCTCGTCCCAGGGTGTCCCCGGTGTCCCCGTGTGGCACCCGGCCGCTGTCCCCGTGCCCCGGGCTGGCCCCGGGGCTGTGCCGTGAGTCAGCGGCGGAGCAGCAGCCGCGGTGCCTCGAGGACGGGCTGGGCGCTGCTGGCAGGGCGCTGGTGACACCCATGTGACACCCAGGAGGGGACCCGGGTGGCTCCAAAGGGGGCCGAGGGTGTTTTCGCCCCGCTGCTGCCGAATTCCTTCGCTTCCCGGGCCGGGCTGGGCACGGGCCGGAGCTGGAATCCCAAAGCCACCCCTGGAGCCACAGTCCTGAACGGGGACAGTCCCCAGCCCTGGCACGACGGAGTGACCCCGGGTCGTGGTACCACAGGGCCGGGGGTGGCTCGGGAGGACACGGGGACACGCTGAGACACGTGGGGACAGGGAGCAGAGGGGTGGCTGAGCCCGGTGTCACCTCCCCGACCGTGCCACGTCCTCGGCCTGGGGACGATCGGGGTGACGAGAGGGGACAGGAGCCAAGTTCTGGCACGGGGCAGCTCCTGCCTGCTCCCAGACAGAGCAGCCGGGCTGGGGACAGCCTCTGGTGATGTCCCCAGAGCGGGGACAGCGCTGGGCCACCCCTCTGCACCCTCCTGGCTCCGTGTGGTCACCGCTGTGGAGGCGGCCGCTGTCCCCCGGGCTGGACCAAAGCCCAGGGACGAGCTGACCCCAGCACCGGCGGGGCAGGAAGGAGCCAGGTCCGGCCAAGGTGACGCAGTTCCCGTCCCCTCGTCACCGGGACGTGCCTGGGACCATCCTGCTCGGGCCCTTCCAGGGGAAGGAGCTTCCTGCCCGGGGACAGCGGCGACAACACCCAGCAGGCAGGAGGGGACCCTGGGCTGCGGGGACGCCTCGGGAGGGGGCTCGGGGGGGGGCTCCGCAGGTCGGGACCTGCCCCGCCGGGGTTGTTCCCGCAGCCGTGAAGCAACAGGCTGGTAATTCCTGCCCCTGCCCCGCCGCTCGGCTCCCGGCCCCATTCCTCCCTAATGAGCCCCGGGAAGGGGCGGTCGCGGCCCTGGCGCTGCTCAGCCCCGCGGCCCCGGGGCCCCGATCCCCGCCCCGGCCCACGCACGGGAGCGGCGGCCCCGGGGCACGGGCGGGGCGGGCACAGGTGGCACCCGGGAGCTCCCGGTGGTTCCCCCCCCCCCATGCAGGATTATTTTTTGTTTTTGGAGAGGGTTGATTCTATAGGAGAACCCCTCCCCAAGGCCCGCGGGGTGTTTTCCTCTCCGCACCGGGATGTTTTTGTTGGTTTTTTTTGGGTTTTTTTTTTTTGCGGTGGAGACCCCCGCGCCCCACCCCGAGCGGCGGCTCCGGGGTGGTCTCACCCTGATTCCCGTCCCCTCAGGCGGCGATGGGCGAGTGCACGGACCTGGAATGGGCCGTGCAGGTGCTGGTGAACAACTTCGACAAATACTCGAGCCGCTGCTGCTGCTGCAAGAACCCGCGGCGCATCAGCAAGAAGGATTTTCGGAAGATGCTGAGCCGCGAGCTCAACCACATGCTGACGGTGAGCAGAGCGGGGCCGGGCTCCCCTCTCCTCGAGGCCTCCGAGCCCCCGAGCCCGGCCTGAGCGGCTCCGCTGTCCCCGCAGGACACCGGGAACCGCCGCGCCGCCGACAAGCTCATCTGCGACCTGGATGAGAACAAGGACGGGCGCATCAGCTTCCAGGAGTACTGGACCTTGATAGGCGGCATCGCCAGCCCCATCGCGCAGATCATCCGCCAGCAGGAGCAGAGCGTCAAACACACCAAGTAGCGCCCGCCGGACCCTCCAGGATCGCCCCCCGCCCCTGCTCCGCTCCTCCGCCATCCCCCTCCCCGCTTTGCGACCTGCCCGAGCCTCCGGGACCCCCAGGGCTCCGCCGAGCGGGGTGGGGACGGGCTGTGGGTGGGATTTGGGTTTCGAGGCCTCCTTGCCCTTGCTCCTCCTCCTGTTCCACGAGGGAGAGGCTCCCACGCTTCCTGCGCCACGGGAATTCCGCCCGTCCTCGGCTCTCCGCGGCAGGAATCCATCATCGCCAGCAGCGCGCCCTCTCCCCTTGGGGCTCTTTTTTTTCTTTTTTTGGGGGGGTCTCTTTGGGTAAAAAGGCGCTTTTCCTCCCCCCGCCCGGAGCTCGGGGCGCGGCGCGGTCCCGGCCGGGTGACACCACCGCGGTTATTTATTGCAGCAATAAAATTCGGAGGAGCAGCGGGCGCCGCTCGGGGTTTTGCCTTTCCGGGGAGGAGGAGGGAGGGCTGAGGGAGGGGAGGGTCGGGTCCGCCCCTTGGTGACATCGACCCACCTGGGCTGGCGACGAAGCCGGTCCCGGAGCCACCACGGGGTGTCAGCAGCCACCGCGGGCTCCCCACCGCCACCTCCCCACGCCCCACGGGGGTCCCGGGCAGGGGGGGGGGAGCCTCCATCTCTGCCCCCACCCCAATTCCTGTCCCGCATCGCGCACCGCCCAGCCGGGATGGGCACAAAGCTCCGCGGGACCCCCGGGGACCCCCGGGCGGGGCTCCCGGCGCTGTGCGGCGCTCACGGCGCGGGCAGAACGCCCGGACCGGCGGCTCCGGCTCTTCCTGGGGATTTTCCACCGGGAAGGCGGAAAAACTCGGCCTCTCCCACGGGGACACGGCGGGCTCCCGAGGCACGGGGGTGGGTGGGATGGATGGGTGGGACCCCCCCGGTTCTCTGCCCGGTCCCGTGCGGAGCAGAACCGCGGTTTCCCCGTGGGAGCGGGCGGGGCCGGGCTGAGTCACGGCCGAGGAATCCCCGTGGGGCGAGGTCCCGGCGTGACTCAGCCCGGGCGGAGCGGGGCTGGGCCGGGCGCGGCTCCCCCGGGACCCCCGAGATCCGGGCACCACCCTGGGGGTCTCTGTCCCGGAGGGACCCTCGGCCAACCCCCAATCAACCGGCCAATCCCCATCTGGAGATGCAGCAAAGGGAGAAAATTCCCGGAGTTTTCCCTCTCCTCGTGTCCCTTTTCCAGCCCTGGGGTGGATTTGGGGCGCAGCGAGGGTCCCTCAAAGGAGACCCCCCCCCGTGTAGGACCCCATAAAATTTGGGGTGTTCCCTTTCCCGAGGGTGTGGGACACCACCAACCCCCCTGTCCCGGCTGCTGGCAGTGCCACCCTTGTCCCCGCTGCCCCTCCGGCGCTGTCGCCCTTCTGTCACCTCTCCCCCAGCCCCAAATATTCACCGGCTCCGGGGTCAGCGGCAGCGGGGAGCTCGGCACCGCCAGCCCCGGGGCCGTGGCGAAGCTGGCACGGGGCAGCGCCGGGTGCGGGGGGTGACCCCCGGGGACAATCCCAGCGCCCCGCACCTCCCGTTTAATGGGATCACACAGCTCGTTAGGCAAAAATGAGGAGAGGCGCTGGGAAAGCCCTGGGGGCCAGGGGCTGTCGCGGGGGGCAGTGCCACCCTCGCCGCGCTATAAATGCCCCGCCAGCACCGCGGCTGCCGCAGCCCGAATCCTCGGGGAGCTGATCCGCGCTGAGCCGGTGAGTTCCCAGCTTCCCTTTCCCCACCTCCCCCGGCCGGGCTGATGTCCCCAAGGCTGACGGCGGTGTCCCCAGGCTGGAGATGGCGTGTCCCCTGGAGCAGGCCATGGCCGTGATGGTCACCACCTTCCACAAGTACTCGGGCAAGGAGGGCGACAAGTACAAGCTGAGCAAGGCGGAGCTCAAGGAGCTGCTCAACAAGGAGCTGCCCATCTTCGGGAGCGTGAGTGACCTCGGGGACAGCGCCGGGTGTCCCTCGGGGGGCGGTTTGGAGGGGCAGGAGCAGCCCCGGGTGCTTCTCCAGGGCCGGGGCTCTGAAATTCCCCGAGTGGGACCAGATGGGTTCATCCCAACAGGGAGCTCGTGCTCCAGGGGAAAGCCCTGGGCAGGAGGAGGAGAAGGAGGAAGAGGAGGAAGAGGGACGAGGCCTCGGCTGGAGTGGGCGCAGCCCCCCAAAGGAAATTTGGCTTAAAAAAAAAAAAAAATATTTAAACCCACAGAATTATTTCGTCCGGCAAAGGAAATCACTCTCCGATTTCTGTGGTTTTTTTCTTTTTTTTTTTTTTACATATTTTTTTTCTTTTCTTTCACACCCTCCACTTCCCTTTCTTGGCTTGTGGTTTTCAACTAGGAGGTGAATTTTTCTTTTTTAATTTTTGTTTGTTTGTTTGTTTGTTTCTGGGGTTTATGTTTGGGGTTTTTTTTACCAAATATTTCCACACCCAGGAGGCACTTTTGGTACTTTTGGTCACCCTCCAGAGGTGAAGGAAACCCCTCGGGAGGCAGCGGAGGGAAGCGGGGTGGGAGCCCCTGAGCCCAAACCTTTCCTCCCTCGCAGAAACAAATGGACGAGGCCGAGTTCAAGCGGCTCGTGAACGACCTGGACCACAACAAGGACTGCGAGGTGGATTTCAAGGAGTACGTTTGTTTCCTGGCCTGCATCACCATGGGCTTCAACGAGTTCTTCAAGGACGACCCCAGCAAGCAGCACCGCAGGAAGTGAGCGCTGCCCGCGCCCGGCCCCGAGCGGCTCGCAATAAAAGCTGTTCCCTGATCAGAGTTCTGGGGTTCTGTTCAGGTTTTTTCCCCAAATCCCCGCTGAGTTCTGGGGTTCTGTTCAGGTTTTTCTCCAAATCCCCGCTGAGTTCCGGGGTTCTGTTCAGGTTTTTTCCCCAAATCCCCGCTGAGTTCTGGGGTTCTGTTCAGGTTTTTCCCCAAATCCCCGATGAATTCTGGGGTTCTGTTCAGGTTTTTCCCCAAATTCCGGCTGAGTTCTGGGGTTCTGTTCAGGTTTTTCCCCAAATTCCGGCTGAGTTCTGGGGTTCTGTTCAGGTTTTTCTCCAAATCCCCGCTGAGTTCTGGGGTTCTGTTCAGGTTTTTCCCCAAATCCCCGCTGAGTTTTTGGGGTTCTGTTCAGTTTTTCCCCAGCCCTGGCTGAGTTCTGGGGTTCTGTTCAGGTTTTTCCCCAACCCTGGCTCAGTTTTTGGGGTTCTGCTCAGTCTTTTCCCCAGCCCTGGCTGAGTTTTTGGGGTTCTGTTCAGTTTTTCCCCAGCCCTGGCTGAGTTTTTGGGGTTCTACTCAGTTTTTCCCCAACCCTGGCTGAGTTTTTGGGGTTCTGCTCAGTTTTTCCCCAGCCCTGGCTGAGTTTTTGGGGTTCTGCTCAGTTTTTCCCCAGCCCTGGCTGAGTTTTTGGGGTTCTGCTCAGTTTTTCCCCAGCCCTGGCTGAGTTTTTGGGGTTCTACTCAGTTTTTCCCCAACCCTGGCTGAGTTTTTGGGGTTCTGCTCAGTTTTTCCCCAACCCTGGCTGAGTTTTTGGGGTTCTGCTCAGTCTTTTCCCCAACCCTGGCTGAGTTTTTGGGGTTCTGCTCAGTCTTTTCCCCAACCCTGGCTGAGTTTTTGGGGTTCTGCTCAGTTTTTCCCCAGCCCTGGCCCTTCTCCCTGGCCCCGTGGCCGCACGCAGCCGGCTCAGGGTGACTCACTCCTTCCTCCAGCTCCGTGGGATTTTCCACGGCGCGGCTCAGGCCCGGGAGGAATTTTATTGGAGAGGTTTGAGCAAAAACAACCTTGGATGTGCTCCCTGACGGTCCTGGCTGGCTCGGGGAGGCTTTGGGTCATGAACAGAGGGGATTTTCCCCGCAGCTCGGGCCGTGGGTGACACCTCGGGGCTGGGGGGACCCCAAACCTGGGCAAGGCACGAAAGGCAGAGCCCGGCTCCCAAATCCCCTGGGATCTGGGATTCACGGAGCTCCCCCGGCCCCAGCAGCTCCAGGCAGGTCGGGGCAGGTTCGGGAAAAGTCCCTCAGCTGCTCTCCGGCTTTCCAGAGAAATAATCCGGGGTGTAAAAACCCCCACGAAGCAGGGTAGAGCAGGCAGACCCCCACAGATCCTGACCCCGAGCCCCCAGCTCCTCCCCGAGCCCTTCCAGATCCTTCCAGGAGCTCCAAACTTTTCCCTGCCCTTCATAAAGAGCCCCCGGAGCTCCCAGGAATTCCCACAAATTTCCACTCAGCCTTGGGGAGGGTCCAAAACCCCAAGAACCCCCGGAGTTGGGGAGGTGCCGAGGGGGTTCGGGAGCTTTCCCACCCCCGGGTTTTGTCATTCAGGAGCAGCAGAGGGGTCTGGGGACACTCGGGGGTTTATCCTGGGTCTGGGGACACTCGGGGGTTTATCCTGGGTCTGGGGACACTCAGGGGTTTATCCTGGGTTTGGGGGCACTCGGGGTTTAATCCAGGTCTGGGGACACTCAGGGGTTTATCCCGGGTTTGGGGGACACTCGGGGTTTAATCCAGGTCTGGGGACACTCGGGGTTTAACCCGGGTCTGGGGGCACTCAGGGGTTTATCCCGGGTCTGGAGACACTCGGGGGTTTATCCCGGGTTTGGGGGCACTCAGGGGTTTATCCCGGGTCTGGGGGCACTCAGGGGTTTATCCCGGGTTTGGGGGACACTCAGGGTTTATCCCGGGTCTGGGGACACTCAGGGGTTTATCCCGGGTCTGGGGACACTCGGGGTTTAATCTGGGTCTGGGGACACTCAGGGGTTTATCCCGGGTCTGGGGGACACTCGGGGTTTAATCTGGGTCTGGGGACACTCGGGGGTTTATCCCGGGTCTGGGGACACTCAGGGGTTTATCCCGGCTCTGGGGACACTCAGGGGTTTATCCCGGGTCTGGGGACACTCAGGGGTTTATCCCGGGTCTGGGGACACTCGGGGGTTTATCCCGGGTCTGGGGACACTCAGGGTTTATCCCGGGTTTGGGGGACACTCGAGGGTTTATCCTGGGTCTGGGGACACTCGGGGGTTTAACCCGGGTTTGGGGGACACTCGGGGGTTTATCCCGGGTCTGGGGGCACTCAGGGTTTATCCCGGGTCGGGGGGGGTTGGAAAGCGCCGGTTCCCGGGGCTCCCCGCAGCTCCCGGACACGTGCCCGGGCCACGCAGCCACCGAAATAGCTCCGTTACACAACGGGGGCCCGGGGACGCGCCGCCCTCGCCGTCAGCAAACAGAAACCGCTGCCAGGAGAGTGGAAAACAGAAAAAAAAATTAAAAAAAAAAATAAAAAATCCCCTGGGCACAAGCCCCGGCTCCGCAGCGCTCCTCGCTGGGTCCCGGACAATCCCTCGGGTGGGATGCGGTGCCCACCCGGACATCCCGAGGGATTCTCCCGGCCCGGGTGGCCCCTGCCCAACCCCGAGGGCACATTTTGCCCCTCCTAACCCAAACCAGCCGTGGGCAGCTCCCGGGGTTTCTTTTTCTCCTCCTTTTTTCCTTTTCCAGCCGTGTCCGGACGGGCTCGGGCTCGGCGCTGCCTCCCCGGCCGGGTGTGGCCCAGGCGGGGTTATAAATGCCAGGGCCTGGCCCTGGCTCCCCTTCCGCCTTTCTCGTCCTCCTTTCTCCCGTCTGAGCTCTCGGTGAGTCGGTTTTCTCCCCCCCTCCCCGTTTCCCTCTCCAGATGTTCTCCAGATGTTGCCCAGGCGGGGTCCCCGGGCAGGGCTGGGAATCCGCGTCTCACCCGAGAGGTGAAATCTGCATTTCACCTGCCGGGGCTGGAAGAGCAGCTCAGCCCCTCCCGTGCCCGAGGGGGCTGCGGCCTCCCCATCGCCCTGTTTCCCCATTTTCCCATTTTCCCCATTTTCCCATTTCCCTGTTTCCCCGTTTCCCCATTCCCCATTTTCCCCATTTTCTCCATTTCCCCGTTTCCCCATTTTCCCCATTTTCCCATTTCCTCATTTCCTAATTTTCCCATTTCCTCATTTCCTCATTTCCTCATGTCCTCCATTCCCCCATTTCCCCATTTCCTCATTACCTAATTTTCCCATTTCCTCATTTCCTCATGTCCTCCATTCCCCCATTTCTCCCATTTTCCCAAATTTCCCCATCTCCCCATTTCCTTGTTTCCCCGTTTTTTCCTATTCCCCCATCTCCCCATTTCCCCCCATCTCCCCATTTTCCCTTTCCCCATTTTCCCTTTCCCCATTTCCCCATTTCCCTATTTTTCCCATTTCCCCATTACTTATTTTTTTTGAGGTTTCCCAACCCAGCCGGAGTGGGAGGGTGCAATCAGGGACGGAACATCCCGGGATGTTCCAGGGTTTGGGAAGGTGCCAAACACCCCGGGATGTTCCAGGGATTGGGAAGGTGCCAAACACCCCACTTTGTGCCAAGCACCCCGGTTTGTGCCAAGCACCCCGGTTTGTGCCGGCCCGAGGCTGCCGAGCTCCC
Source organism: Hirundo rustica (assembly GCF_015227805.2). Classification (NCBI taxonomy): domain Eukaryota; kingdom Metazoa; phylum Chordata; class Aves; order Passeriformes; family Hirundinidae; genus Hirundo; species Hirundo rustica. Next base: position 1,710,637 of record NC_053478.1, read on the forward strand.
GTGTCCCTCCCGTGTCCCTCCCGTGTCCCCAGGCTGTCCCCATGGCGTGTCCCCTGGAGCAGGCGCTGGCCGTGGTGGTCGCCACCTTCCACAAGTACTCGGGCAACGAGGGCGACAAGTACAAGCTCAACAAGACCGAGCTCAAGGAGCTGCTGATGAAGGAGCTGCCGAGCTTCAGCGTGAGTTCCTCGTCCCGCCGGGAATTTGGGGAATCCGGGACGCTCAGGGACACCTGCAAAACCCCGATTTTAATTTTATTTTTAACCCCTTTTTTCCCCCCCCCCCCCTCCCGGAGCAGAAACAAACCAGCGAGGAGAGTTTGCAGAAGCTCATGAGCAACCTGGACTGCAACAGCGACAGCGAGGTGGATTTCCAGGAGTACGTGACCTTCCTGGCCTGCATGGCCATGATGTGCAACGACTTCTTCCAGGACCTCCCGGACAAGATGCCGCGCAGGAAGTGACGGCGGGGCCCTGTCACCTCCCCGGGACGCTCCCGTTGTCCTCACGATGCCGTTTCAATAAATCCTGACAAAGCCTTTTGCTCCCGGGGGTCTCTCTGCTCAAACCGGGGGCGTTGTGGTTGGGGGGAGCCGTTGTTCCCGCTCGGCCGGACCGGGAGCGATCCCGGGCTGGTTCTGGTTCTGGTTCTGGTTCTGGTTCTGGTTCTGGTTCTGGTTCTGGTTCTGTCCTGGGGTGGGTGCTGCGCTCCCCGAGGCCGCTCCACGCGGGGCTGAGTCAGCCGTGCCCGGCTGTTCCCAGGAGCTGCTCCCATCCCGCGGGGATTAACGGGAAGCTCCGAGCTGGAATTGCCGTGCTCACGCAGGGTCGGGGGTCTGTCCCTCACCCGCACTGCTGGAATCCTAAAAACTTAGGATTTGGGGGTTTGGGTAGGTGTGAGTCACGACAGAGAATTTTCAGTGTTGTCTGAGTCCTTCTTTTTCACCTTCTTCCTCCTTCTTCTTCACGGCTTTTGGCGATTTTCTGTAACTGGACCCCCCACACCCCCACACCTGACCCGGGGCCGCCTGAAGCCGGAGTGACCCACCCTGAATTCATCCCCCCTCACAGGGATCCGTCCTGAATCCATCAGGGATCCGTCCTGAATCCCTCCTGGCTGACAGGGATCCACCTTGAATTCATCCCCAGTGCCAGGGATCCACCCTGAATTCATCCCCCCTCGCAGGGATCCGTCCTGAACCCTCCCTGTGACAGGGATCCATCCTGAATCCATCAGGGATCCACCCCAAATCCCTCCCCACTGTCAGGGATCCACCCCAAATCCCTCCCCACTGTCAGGGATCCACCCTAAATCCCTCCCCACTGTCAGGGATCCACCCCAAATCCCTCCCCACTGTCAGGGATCCATCCTGAATCCATCAGGGATCCCCCCTGCCCCCTCCCCACCCCACCCAGGCCCTGGGGCTGCACCCGGAGCACCCCCAGCCCCTCACACGGGGCAGCTGCCAGCCCCCCTCAGCTTCTGCCCAAGGCCCCAAGGCCTTGTCCCCCTCCCCACCTGGCCTGGCCACCCTGTGCCCTGTCCCCATGGCACCCAGATGTCCCTGTCCCCCTCCCCACCTGGCACAGCCACACTCTGTCCTTGTCCCCATGGCACCCAGGTGTCCTTGTCCCCGTGGCACCCAGTGTCCCTGTCCCCCTCCCCACCTGTCCCTGCCACGCCCTCACACATTCCCCCGTCCTGTCCCACCCCATGTCCCTGCCGCGTCACCCGTGTCCCTCTGCGTGTCCCACACGTGTCCCCGTCCCCACACCCGTCCCTTTGTCTCCTCCTTGTGCAATTCAGCGTTTTTCTGGCGCCGCGTTCCTCGCGCTCCGGGATCTTGAGCCTGGCAGGGAGATGTTTCACCATCCCCACTTCCCAAAAGTCGGAATGACCGGGGCGGGGCTGGGCTCGGGGTGGAGGCTCCTCCAGACCTCCGGGGGTTTTGCCGCTCGTGCCGGGCACTGGGAGCGCTGGGAGGGCTCCACGTGAGGCACTGGGAGCACTGGGAAGACTGGGATGGACGGCTGGCGCTGGGCAGCGCCCTGCGTTATCATCGGGCAGCAATTCCAGCTGCCGGGAAGTGCCACCTCCCAGGACCCGCTGGCACGGCTCCGACACGGCGGCGTGCCCGGATTTGTACCCGGGATTGACTCCCTGGATTCGGGGATGTTGGGAAAATTAATCCACAAACGCCAGAGGTTCATGTCCGAAAAGCAGACAGAGGAATCCTTTGGCTTTATTCGAATAAAGGGAGAGCCCATGGGGTGTTTCCCCTGGGGTCTCCCAAATTCTTGGCCTCTTTTTATCCCAATTTCCCAGCCGCATTTCCCTCTCCCTTTCCTCATTGGGAGTTACAGACCTCTTAATTTAATACCTAAAATTCCCCTTTAATGCATAACCCCCCCTTTAAACTTTTAATTCTTACGGAATTTATGGGTGCCCCCCGCTGTCTCTTTCACCTTTCAATATCCGGCTTCATTTATCAACAAACCTACCGTTTGTTCGCAGAGGCAAATATCTTCTTTTCCTGTTTGTAAAGACAAGTGTGACTTTCCTCTCAGGGGGGAATGTCCTCACGGAGGGGTGGGACGTGCTGGCCGAATTCACCAAATTCACCAAAAAACATCAGCGACAAACCACGTCCCCGCTGGGTAAAACCAGCTCCGTCCCGCTGGAGACCCCCACCCAGAAAAGCTCCTCATCCATCACCTCCATCCGAGGCTTGTGGAACGTTCTGGAAACACCTCCCTGTGCCATCACCGACCCGCCAGGCCGCCCCGTCACAAATGTCTTTTTTTTTTTTTTTTTTTTTTGTCGTTTCCTTGTTTTGCCCGGACGAGTTCTGGGGCTTCCCCCTCCCTCGATAACAGTTCCTGGAGCCGGGCGAGGAACCCGAAATCCTCTCCTGGGCGTGCGCCGCCGCCTTGCACAATTCCCGGGGTGATTGGCCCCGAGGGAACCCGCGGCTGTCACGGCCCGCAGCTCCGCCAGGGTATAAAAAGCTCCGCGCCCGGCTCGGCCTCACTCCATCCTCCCTCTCCGCTCCTCCCGCGCGTCCTCTGCGGATCCCGGCGCTCCTCCGAGGTGAGCGGCTCCTTCCAGGCCGGTCCCTGCCCTCCGCCAGGGAATTCCGTCCCACCTCGCTCCGTTCCGTCCCTCCCCAGCAGGATGAAAACCGACCTGGAGCTGGCGCTGGAATGCGCCGTCAACGTCTACCACCGGTACGCGGTGCAGCGCCCCATCGACGACTACCTGAGCAGGAGGGAGTTCTCCAAGCTGCTCAAGGAGACGGCCGAGCCCTTCCTGAGGAACACGGTGCCGGTGAGACCCCGGAGACGTGGGGTGGGATGGGATAATGGGATGGGATGGGGTGGGATAATGGGATGGGATGGGATGGGATGGGATGGGATGGGATGGGATGGGATGGGATGGGATGGGATGGATGGGATGGGATGGGATGGGGTGGGATGGGATGGATGGGATGGATGGGATGGGATGGGATAGGGTGGATGGGATAATGGGATGGGATGGGATGGGATAATGGGATGGGATAATGGGATGGGATGGGATAATGGGATGGGATAATGGGATGGGATGATGGGATGGGATGGGATGGGATGGGATGGGATAATGGGATGGGATGGGATAATGGGGTGGGATAATGGGATGGGATGGGATGGGATGAGATGGGATGGGATGGGATGGGATAATGGGATGGTCTGGGATGGGTGGGAAAGGACCAGGAAGATCCTCTCATCCCGGGCATGTTGGGCAGGAACCCCTCCCACTAGATCGGGCTCATCCTTGGATGCTTCGCGGGATGGAGGAGCCCAATGCGGGATCCTCGAGGATGGGAGCGGCCCATAGGGAGGGAGGGGGGTTTTTTTTTTGGGGTTCAGCCCTGGCTGGGTGAGCCTCGTGCCGCAGCTGGGGCCGGGCAGGGTGTCCCCGAGCTGACTCCGCTCCCCGTTTGTGCCCCGGCAGCCCAACACCAGCACCGACAGCTACATCGCGCAGCTCTTCGCCAAAGCCGACGCCAACCGCGACGGCCGCCTCAAGTTCACCGAGTTCCTGACCACGCTGAGCCTGGTGGCCATCGATGCCCACAACAGGTTCCACGAGGGCTCTGGTGATGACCATGACCACGACCACGACCACGGCCACGGCCATGGCCACGGTCACGGTCACGGCCACGGTCACGGTCACGGTCACGGTCATGGCCACGGTCACGGCCATGGTCATGGCCACGGTCACTGAAATGGGAGCGTCTCCCACGGCGGCTGAGGCGCGGGATTCTGTGTCCCCCCGGGAGCCTCAGCCCTTCCCTGTAACCAGCCCTTCGTCACCTGCTTCTACCCTGTGGCACTGAAATAAAATCTCTTCCTTCGAGCACCAAACCCGTCCGTGTTCCGCGTCCTGGGGTCTGCGGGGAGGGGGCGGCGCCCACCCAGGCCGAGATTAAACACGGATCGAACGGGAAAAAAACAGCGGGAAGGGGAGAGTGGCACGGGGGGGTGGTTCTGGGGGGCAGGACAAGAATTGGGGGGTCCTCACTGAGGGGGCTCCTGGAGGGTGACGGAGCCCAGGGTGACCCCAAGCCTTGGCTGGTGGTGATGGGCAGCACCCCGTGAGTCTGGGGGCTCCTGGGGCTCATCCCAGCCCTGCTTGTCCCTGTTCCTCTCGGGAACAGCTCCAGGGAGTGCCGGAGCTGAAACACAACTGGGGGGGGGTCCTTCCACAGGTCTCTGCCAGGACCCAGCCCTGGAACTGGGGGTGTCACATCCTGGGGGTGCCACATCCGGGGGTGCCACATTCCAAGGGTGCCACATCCCAGAGATGTCAGATCCAGGGGTGTCACATCTCAAGGGGTTCACATTCTGGGGGTGTCACATATCAGGGGTGCCACATTCCAGAGATGTCAGATCCAGGGGTGTCACATCTCAAGGGGTTCACATTCTGGGGGTGTCACATATCAGGGGCGTCACATCCCAGGGGTGTCAGATCTCAAGGGTGTCACATTCTGGGGGTGTCACATCCCAGGGGTGCCACATTCCAAGGGTGCCACATCCCAGAGATGTCAGATCCAGGGGTGCCACATTCCAGGGGTGCCACATCCCAGAGATGTCAGATCCAGGGGTGCCACATTCCAGGGGTGCCACATCCCAGAGATGTCAGATCCAGGGGTGTCAGATCTCAAGGGGTTCACATTCAGGGGGTGTCACATATCAGGGGCGACCCATTCCAGGGATGTCAGATCTCAAGGGTGTCACATTCTGGGGGTGCCACATCCGGGGGTGCCACATTCCAGGGGTGCCACATCCCAGAGATGTCAGATCCAGGGGTGTCAGATCCCAGGGGTGCCACATTCCCAGGCGTGTGTGAGATGTTTTTGTAACCCCCAACACAACCCAGCAGCCTCAGCAGAGGCCGAGGAGCTCCGGGGGCTCCGGGGGCTCTGGGGGCTCCATCCCAGGAGGAACGAATCAAATGTTTCATGGTTTGGGACACGTCGCCCAGGTCACGACACACCTGAAAGCCACTGTGAGCTCCTGGGGGCTGAAACAGGAGTGGGGAAGAGCTCCTGGAGCCATCAGTGAGGAGACACTGAGTGGGAAACCCCCGGCCCAGGAGGATCCGACAATTCCGACATCAGCCTAAACTGGGAGCTTCTCCCCAAAGCCGGGAGCCTGTCCCCAAAACCGGGAGCCTGTCCCCAAAACCAGGACGCTGTCCCCAAAATTGGGAGCCTGTCCCTAAAACCGGGACTGTCCCCAAAAATGTGAGCCTGTCCCCAAAACCGGGACTGTCCCCAAAACCGGGACTCTGTCCCCAAAACCGGCAGCCTGTCCCCAAAACCAGGACGCTGTCCCCAAAACCAAGAGCCTGTCCCCAAAACCAGGACGCTGTCCCCAGAACCGGGAGCCTGTCCCGGGTGAAACCAGCGCGGTTTTGGGCGGTGACACAGGACAGCTGAGTTTGGGGAGCAGCCCTTGTCGCTCGAGGCCAATGTCACTCGCTGTCACCCTGGCGTCACCTGGGCACCTCTCCCCTTGCAGGGCTGGGCATCGCCAGCCGCACCCCCCACAGGATTTAGGGAAAAAACTGGGAAAACTGGGAAAGGAGCGGCACCAAACGCTTTTCCCTGACAGCTGGGCAACGAGGGTGCAGTTTGGGGTGGGTGACACTGAAATTTGGGGTGGGTGACACTGAAATTTGGGGTGGGTGGCACTGAAATTTGGGGTGGGTGGCACTGCAATTTGGGGTGAGTGACACCCGGCCGGGAAACAAAAAGAGCAATAAATGAGTCAGGGATACGGGAATCAAATCCCTGCGATGCCCCGGGGACACAGGAGCATCCTCAAACAGGAATGGGCACCCCCTGGTTCAGCTGGTCCTTCCCTCCTCCTCCTCCTCCTCCATTGTCTGAGTTTAAATCTTTTCATTGTCTTCATTGTCCGCTCGTTTTAGTCCCTGACACAAAGGTGACAATTGCACAACGCCTGGCAGTTCCTGCACCAGCCAGAAAAGATCCTGACCTCGGGTTTTCTCCTGGTTTTGTGCCCAGTTCCCTCCAGAAAAATCTCCGGAGCGGGAGCTGAGGCCTGGTAGGAATGGAAAACAATGGAAAATATTCCGGAAAACAAGTTATAAAATACAGACGCTGCCTTGTCTCGGGCAGCGTCCAACCAGCTGGGGTTGCAGAGAACAGAAATCACATCAAAAACTCATCCAAGGGACGAAGTTACCCCTGTTCCCGTGAGGAACTGTCCCATTCCCTCCTACATCAGAGGGAAAATGAGCAAATTTTCGGTCCCTTTTCAAAAACCCCCCCCCGAGTTTTGGCAGCTTCTGGCCTTGCCCTCGCCGTCGAGGCGTGACAAACGCGGGGATTTTCCCCTCCCTGAGCCCTGTCAGAGGTGACGGAGGGGACGAGGCCGGTGGGTGCAACCAGGAACCGCGAGCGGAGGAATGAGGCCGGGAGGGGCTGCGGAGCTCCCACCCGGCAATTTCCAGGTGCGGGAAACGCGGACTCAAGCCGGCGCCTGCGGCAGGCGTGTCACCGCCTCTGATGAAAGAAGACCTCGGGTATAAAAGGGCTGCTCCGGGCTCCCGGCTCACACCGACGGATCCATCCCCTGCAAACCCTCCTCGGACACCAGGGGTGAGTGGGGCGAGGATGGTCCTGGAGAGGGAGAAGCGCTTTGGGATGTGGCCGCGGGTTCTCCCCCGGGGTGGAGCGGGAGGTGGGTTTGGGGTGGAAAATGAGAAGAATTAACGGCGTTTTGGTGCCAGCTTTGGCAATTCCGAGCCCTCTGCCCTGAAGCCCCTTGCTGGCGGTGCCAGGGCGGCCTGACCCCGCTCCCCTCACCTGGAAAACATCCCCAGGTGTGTCAGAACGAGGTGTTTCCTTGGCAAAGCTCGCCTGCAGCCGGAAATATCCCCAAATCCCCTCATTTTCTGCTCCACACCAAGGAGCTGAAGGCACCCAGGAGCTCATCCCTGGCAGGACGAGGCTCCAGGCGCAGCTCCCGCTGACTTTCGGCTCCTCTCTCCTCCGGGGTTTGTCCCCGGTCCCCGCAGGTCCCTCCGGAGCTCAGCCATGTCCTCCAGCGCCCACAGCCACGCCGGCAGCCGGCAGTTCCCGGGGAATTGCACCCTGGAGAGGGCCCTGCAGACCGTGGTGGACGTTTTCCACCAGTACAGCATCCGCCAGGGCGAGATCGACCTGCTCAGCCTCGGCGACTTCACCACGCTGCTGAAGGAGCAGGCGCCGTCCTTCCTGGGGACCTGCGTGAGTGCCAGAGGGGCGATCCCACGGGATGGGGCTCGGGAGGATCCCGGGGGACGGGGAGCACGGGATGAGGGGCTTGGGACAAAATCCTGGCTCCTCTGGGGTTTAACTTGGGGCTGGGGGTAAGGCAGGGGAGGGTCAGGACATCCCGCAGCTCCCGAAGTTTTCCCGGGGCAGGGAAGGATCCCAGCAGCTCCGTTTGCACCCACGGGGGTGGAGCTGGAGCCGGGGAGGGCCGTGACCCCGTCCCGTCCCCAATTCCAGGACAGGAACCAGGCGGGATACTTGGAGAAGCTCTTCCAAGAGACGGACCTGAACAAGGACACGGAGCTGAGCTTCGAGGAGTTCACCATCGTGCTGAGCAAGGTGGCCGACGACGCCCACCGCATCAGCCACGGCTCCGAGCGCTGCGGGCCGGACCAGGACTGAGCCTGGCCACGGAGAACCGGGAAGGGGAAGCTTTGGGAACGGGGCTCTGGCTGCTCCCTGCCCGCTCCGAGCGGCCGCACTCATGACACAATAAAGCATCACTTGAAATCCTCAGAGTTTTTCCCGGTTTCTCCCCTCCGTGAGCGCCTGTGGGGTCACCTCGAGGTGACAGAGCTCCCTCATCAGCCGCTCTCCTGCCCTTAAAAATGTGTTTGGAAAGAATTTTTGCAGCTCCAGCCTCGGGGCGTCCCTGTCCTCGGGCACATCCTGGGTTGAAAATGAACCTCTGGTCTAACACGCTGCAGGAGGGGTGAAAATGGTGAAAATACGTTTTTATGGCTGTGCGAGGGCTCCTGCCCAGCCTTCAGAGCTTGCAGCTCAGCTCGGCTGATGTTTATTTTCATAAAACATTAAAAAAAAACCCCCACCTCTAAGGAAACCCAGTGTTCACCCTTTAATCCTGGGCTGCTCCATGTGTGCCCCATCCTTGTCCCACCCTTGTCCCACTCTTGTCCCATCCTTGTCCCATCCCTGTCCCACTCTTGTCCCCCTGCCACCTCCGGGCTGATCAGAGTGACCCCAGGAGGTTTCCTGAAATTGCACCAAAACGCTGCAACGCTGCAGCAACTCCCGGACGCTCCCGTTGTGAAATGTCCCCGACGTCCCCAGATGTTCTGAGCACCAGAACCCCCCACTGTGACATGTCCCCAATGTCCCCAGATGTTCTGAGCTCCAGAACCCCCCACTGTGACATGTCCCCAGATGTTCTGAGCTCCAGAACCCCCCACTGTGACGTGTCCCCAACGTCCCCAGATGTTCTGAGCTCCAGAACCCCCCACGGTGAAATGTCCCCAGATGTTCTGAGCACCAGAACCCCCCACTGTGACATGTCCCCAGATGTCCCCAGATGTTCTGTGCACCCCCCGTTGTGACAGCAGCACCCCCCCAGCCAGCTCTGGGGGTTTCGGGATGGAATCGCAGAATCCCGGGATCAATTCCCTCAGGAAAGAGCCTCCAAGGTGGAGTCCAGCCCGGGCCTTGTCCCCTCCTGGTCACCCAGACCCATGCCCGGCCTGTCCTTGGACACCTGCGGGGATGGGACCCCAAAGGCCCGATCGCCCTTTCCAGGAGGGAATTCCTGCTGGGAGAGCAGAGCTCTGTGCCGGTGGTGGCTCCGTTGAGCAGCTCACTCTAACCAGGAAACACCGGGAGAAATCTCATTTTGATCCCGAATTTGGCGGCTCCGAGAAACGACAAGGCAGAAAAAGCCTCAAAGCGAGGAGGGAACCCCGGAAAGTGGGGGAAAGAATAAATAATAATAATAATAAAAAAAACCCTTCACCTTTCAGGCACACCTGGGCTCCGCGGCTCAGGGCACACCCGGGGTGGGGAGAAGCCACCCTTGGCACAGATGGGATGGAGCTGCTGGAGCGGGGCCAGGCTGCGGACACGCCCGGATCAGCGTTCACGGAGAGCTGCGGGCAGGGGACGCGCCCGGCGCCACCTCTGTCCCTGGGGCCACCTCTGTCCCTGGTGCCATCACTGTCCCCAGAGCCACCTCTGTCCCTGGGGCCACCGCTGTCCCTAGTGCCACTGCTGTCCCCTGTGCCACCTCTGTCCCCGGTGCCACCTCTGTCCCTGGGGCCACCTCTGTCCTCTGTGCCATCGCTGTCCTCCGTGCCATCGCTGTCCCCAGTGCCACCTCTGTTCCCATTGTCACCTCTGACACCAGTGCCATTACTGTCCCCAGTGCCACCTCTGTGCCATCGCTGTCCCCAGTGCCATTGCTGTCCCCAGTGTCACCTCTGTCCCCGGTGCCATCGCTGTCCCCGGTGCCACCGCTGTCCCCAGTGCCACCTCTGTCCCCTGCACCACATCTGTCCTCTGTGCCACCTCTGTCCCCTGTGCCATCACTGTCCCCGGTGCCACCTCTGTCCCCGGTGCCATCACTGTCCCCAGTGCCACCTCTGTCCTCCGTGCCATCGCTGTCCCCAGTGCCATCGCTGTCCCCAGTGCCACCTCTGTCCCCAGTGCCACCGCTGTCCCCGGTGCCATCGCTGTCCCCAGTGCCACCTCTGTCCCCGGTGCCACCTCTGTCCCCGGTGCCACCGCTGTCCCCAGTTCCATCGCTGTCCCCAGTGCCACCTCTGTCCCCAGTGCCACCGCTGTCCCTGGTGCCACCTCTGTCCCCAGTGCCACCGCTGCGCCGTCCCGCCGAGGGGTCAAAGGTTGGGCTGGGCGATTTTGGGGTTTGTTTTTGGGGTCACTGGGAAGCGCTGGAGCCGCGGGCGCTGAGAATTTTGGGTTTCCGAAGCGGCCCGCGCCACGGGCGGGGACATTTTTGGGGACAGCGGCTGGAGCAGGGCTGCCCTTCACCCCCCAACCCCGGCACCAGAAAACGGCCGGGGAGAGGAGGAAAATGTGGGAAAATCCCGAGGGAAGGGGAAGCCAGCGGGTGAGGGGACAGGGCCACCCCCACCCCGGGGCACTGCCAGCCCGGCTTTGCGGGAAAAAGTTCCTTTTGGGGAACTGCCCCGGAGCCTTGAGCAACGCCGGGGGCGTTCTGTGGGGCCGGGACATTTCACAACGGGCCGGGCTATAAGGGACACGGCGGTGGCACCGGCCCCGCGCCCGCCCCGGGGGACACCGCCGCCGTGACAAGATGAGCAAGGCAAGTCCGGGGGGACCTTTGAGGTGTCCGTGCTTTCTTCCAGGTCGCCGGAGCTGGGAGGATCCTCGGGGAGCTTCCCTTGGTCTCCGCCGCGGCTCCTGGCTGAGAGAAACCATCAGCGCCGGGGCTCGGCTCGTGGGGAGAGAGGAATTGTCCTGGAAGAGGTTCCAAAGAGGCTCCTGGACCTCAGATCCTGTGCTCTGTGTCCCTTGCAGAGGGTTTTTGGGGTGTTTTCACCCTCTCTGTGTCCCCTGCAGAGGGTTTTTGGGGTGTTATCAGCTGCTCTGTGTCCTCCACAGAGAGTTTTGGGATATTTTCACCCTCTCTGTGTCCCCACAGAAGGGTTTTGGGGTGTTTTCATCCTCTCTGTGTCCCCTGCAGAGGGTTTTTGGGGTGTTATCAGCTGTTCTGTGTCCTCCACAGAGAGTTTTGGGATATTTTCACCCTCTCTGTGTCCCCACAGAAGGGTTTTGGGGTGTTGTCACCCTCTCTGTGTCCCCACAGAAGGGTTTTGGGGTGTTTTCACCCTCTCTGTGTCCCCACAGAAAGGTTTTGGGGTGTTTTCAGCTGCTCTGTGTCCCCTACAGCGGGTTTTGGGATGTTTTCAGCTGCTCTGGTTGGTTTTATCAGCTGAGCCAGGCCCCTTTTGGGGACGACCCAGCTCTCAGCGCTCAGCTCTCAGCTCTCAGCTCTGAGCTCTCAGCTCTCAGCTCTCAGCCCTCAGCTCTCAGCTCTCAGCTCTCAGCCCTCAGCCCTCAGCTCTCAGCCCTCAGCTCTCAGCTCTCAGCTCTCAGCTCTCAGCTCTCAGCTCTCAGCTCTCAGCCCTCAGCTCTCAGCTCTCAGCTCTCAGCTCTCAGCTCTCAGCTCTCAGCTCTCAGCCCTCAGCTCTCAGCTCTCAGCTCTCAGCTCTCAGCTCTCAGCCCTCAGCTCTCAGCCCTCAGCTCTCAGCTCTCATTTGGGGGTGCACAGGCTCCAAAGTCCTCCAGTCTCCTTGGAGAAAACCCCAACATCTCCGAGTCCCCCCCAGACGGGAGCAGCCGAGCCCAACGCGGCTGCGTCCCCATCCCGGATTTTCCCGGGCGTTTTCCCGGTCTGGGCATTTCCCGGATTCGGATGTTTTCCCGATGTTGGGCCGTTCCTCCCGCAGGCCCAGCAGAGCCAGGAGCCGCTCTCGGAGCTGGAGAAGTCCATGGACGTCATCATCGACGTCTTCCACCAGTACTCGCGGCGGGAGGGGGACAGGGACACCCTGAGCAAGAAGGAGCTCAAGCTGCTGATCGAGAAGCAGCTGGCCAACTACCTGAAGGTTTGGGGGGCTCGGGGCTGCCCTGCTCCACACGGGGAGGGATCCCGGGGTTTGGATTCACCCCCTTCCCCCTCTGCCCTCCTGCCCAAATGCCCCGTTCCCAGCCCTCACGGTTCCAGGTGAGCCTCATCCCCTCTGCTGCGAAAATCAGGATTGTGCCGCCCAAGAATCTCCTTTTCCCCCTGGAAACCGAGCCAGAAACACACCCCCAAAGCCCATTTTTGCTTTTGGACCTCACTTCCCTAAAAACTAAAGTTTTTTTTTCCCCACCTCTGGGGGGATTTCGAGCCGCCAAGGTCCTGCCCTCACCCCGTTCCCCCCGTCCTCCTCCCCCAGCACGTGAAGAACAAAGCCACCATCGACCAGATCATGAAGGACCTGGACGTCAACAAGGACGCGCAGATCAGCTTCGGGGAGATGATGCTGCTGGTGACCCGCGTCACCTGCGCCACCCACGAGCACCTGCACGAGGTGGAGGACCAGCAGCACCAGCACCACCACCACCAGCACCACCACTGAGGCTGCAGCCGCCTCTTCCCCGCCCTCCGGGGAATCCTGGAGCTCCGGGAAAAGCTCCGGAGCCGAACCCAGCCCCCGTCCCGCCCTTGCTCCCTGCTCCGCGTCCTCCCGGCGCCGCGGTTTTGCTGCCAAATAAAGATTTACCCCGAGCTCTGCTGGGTCTCTCTGGGTTTTCCTGGGCTCTGCTCTCCTCAAAGCACCTTCGGCACGGGCTGCAGGTTCCCCGGGGCGGGGTGGGAGCGGGGGAATTTGGGATTATGGAGGTTGGGATTGCGCCGGGATTCGGCAGATTTTTTTTTTTTTTTTTTGCGTTTTCAACCCAAATCTTTCAGCCTGGGAAATCTCCGCGGGTCTCCCAAGCCTGAGCTGCGGTGGTGGGCAGGAGCTGGGAGGAAGGATGGGGAGGGATGAGCGGTATTTTTTGGAGGAAACCCCTTTTTAGGGCGTTTTTGCTCCTCGGATGGGGGTGGACGCTCTGCGTGGACATGGAGGGGAAAGGGCCCCGGTTCCTCACCCAGAACACCCCAAATTCGCACCAAAAAAAGCTTCATTTGTTGACAACCAGCTGCTTTCAGGAGGGAAAAGGCGGCTGGAGGCACCGGTGGAGCCGCTGAGCGGCTTCCCAGGCTCCCGATTTCCAAACCCCTTTCGGGGGCAGGAAAAGGCGATTTCCCAAGGGTGACTCAAAGCCCTGAAATCGCCCGGCTCCGGGAAGGAACCTTCCAGAAGCTTCCCCAAAGCAGCAGAGCTGAAGCAAGACCCCCCTCAAGTTAACACAAGACCTCCACGAGTTTGCTTCACCCCTTCAACCCCAACCCGGGTTGCTTCAGCTTCCTCCGGAGTCGGTTTTGACAGACAAAAAAAATGTCAAAATTCCTCCTGAGGGCGTCAAACCCTCGGTGGGAGCAGGGCCCCCGCAGCTCTGCACCCCAAATCCTGCCGGGACCCCCACCCCGGAGCGCTTTGGGGTCTCTGGGGGTTTCGGGGTTTAGGTTTGGGGTTTTTTTTTGGGGGGCAGGAGAAGCCCCCGTGTCGCACGGGGAGCGGAGGCAGCCGGGCGTCACCACCCCCGGGACACGCCAGCCTCGGGGACGAGGATTTGGAGCGGGTGGGGATTTTTTGGGGGGGCTCTGCGGGGCTCCAGCCCCTCTGTCCCCGCAGCGAACACCCCCGGGGTGGAGGCAGGAGCCGGCCCGGGGCTCCGGGCGTTGCTGTAACCGGATATTTGCCAACCCCCGGGAGCTGCAACCTGCGCGGGGGGGGGGGCTCCTCTTGTGTCATCCCGGGGCTGTGGGGAGGGAGGGGACGGAGAATGACCCCCCCAGACCCGCGGGGATCCATCCCGATCCATCCTGGAAGCGTTTCCCAGCCCCAAATATTCCGGGATGCGGAGCCGAGGGCCGGGCTCCTGCTGCCACCTGCCGGGATGTGACATCGCGGCCGTGCGACACCCGGAGATGCCGCCAGGGTCCTGCCTGAGCTTCCCGAGGATGCTGCGACCCCTCCCCGAGCCCCCCGCCCCTTCCTCCAGCGCTGGGATAAATCGGATTATTTGGATTTCAAACCTTGAATCGAGCCCTGCGGGTTTTTGTGGTTTTTTTTTGGAGGGGCCGAGCTGTGGGTGCGAGGCGGCCCAGCCCTTCCCGAACATCCCAAACTCCTCTGTCCTCATCCTGTCATCCCGAAAACATCCTTGGGAGAGACCCCGGCATCTCCTCAGAGCCCTGAGCCTCTCCCCAAACCCCGCCGGGCTGCGGGGCTGGGATTTACGGATAACTGGGCGGGATCCAGCTGCGTCCCCAGCTGTGCCCACCCCGGGACACCCCCGGAGCCCCGAGGGTCCCCAGATGGTGACACCGGCTGAGGTCCGGGGACACTCGGGGCCGCGGCGGCAGCCAGGGATGGGAGGGAGAGGGCGGAGGAAGGAACCGGCTGCTGGGGGGAGGGATTTGGGGGGGGAATTTGGGGGGGGATTTAATCCCCATTCTCCTCATTCCCGGGCATCGGGGCTGGGTCAGAGCCTGGCCTGGCCGTGGTTCCGTGGGGACAGGGGGGGGCAGGAGGGGACAGGAGCTGAGCCTGGCCTGGCCGTGGCTCTATGGGGACAGGAGGGGACAGGAGGGGACAGGAGCTGAGCCTGACCCAACTGTGGTTCCGTGGGGACAGGAGGGGAAAGGAGGGGACAGGAGCTGAGCCTGGCCTGGCCGTGGCTCCCAGGGTCACATCCTGACCCGGCCGTGGCTCCTTGGGGACAGCAGGGGACAGGAGCTGAGCCTGACCCATCTGTGGCTCCTTGGGGACAGGAGAGGACAGGAGCAGAGCCTGACCCAGCCGTGGCTCCTTGGGGACAGGAGCTGAGCCTGGCCTGGCCGTGGCTCCCAGGGTCACTTCCTGACCCGGCCGTGGCTCCCAGGGTCACATCCTGACCCGGCTGTGGCTCCTTGAGGACAGGGTCACTTCCTGACCCGGCCTGTCCCCAAGCCCTGACATTCTCCATCAGGGGAGATGTCCCCATCCCACCGGGATGAGCAAGGAGAGACTCTCCCATCTCCCCCACGGTCACCTGGGTGTCCCTGGGTGTCCCTGGGTGTCCCTGGGTGTCCCTGGGTGTCCCCACTGTGCCACCTCAGGGCTCCTGCTCCTTTCTCACCAGAGGGCTCAGAGGCAGCTCAGTGACATTTGGGACAGCCAAAAAAAATAAGATTAAAGCCTAAAAAAAGAAGAAAATTAAACCCCTTTTTCCTGCGGGAATTTTTCTGGCCCGTGACATTTTCTCAACTTTACCCGCGAACTCACAAACCCTTTGGGTGGCAGAGGAAGAAAACAAAAACAAAAACAAAAAAAACCCCAAACAAACAATCAAAAAAACCTCTCCAACACCTTTAGGAGATGTTAAATTCAGACTTTGATGTAAGAAGGGAACGCCTGGCTGGCTTTTTTTTTGGGGGGGCCCAAGGAGGTGCAAAAATCCCTTTTGTCCCTGACCTACATCCACGTCTCCAGGTGTGCTGTAAACATCCCCGCAGCGGCGGGATAATGAGGGAGGCTCCCTGGGAAGAGGCAGCCGAGAGAACTGGACTGACCGGAAGGAATCCTCTCCTCCTCCCACTCCCAGAACCTGCCAGCAGCTGCTCCCAGCTGCTCCCTCCACTCCCACCCGGCCCCGGCGGATGCAGGTGAGTCTCCGCCGGTTCTTTTTGGGGTTCGAATTGAGCTTTTTTTTTAAATTTTTTTTTTGCGTTTAGAACCGGTTTCACCCGGCGGGGCTCAGGTCCGGAGGCGGCAGGATGGGATCAGCTCCCGGCGTTTTCCTCGCCTGCAGGAGTTGATTCATTGACCCCGGGTTACAGGGAGCAGCTTCCCTTTAATTTAACCACGGAAAGTGGAGAAATGAAGGGAATCGAGATGAAAGTTCCTCAGAGAAGCCTGGAAAGGAAAAGTTTTTTGTTTTTTTTTTAACCCCTGGTGAAATAAAATGCAAGGGAGGCTGAGCGGGATGTTGGGGATTGCTGGAATTCGGGTTTTTTTTCCCTGGCAGCGGCCTCAGGTTCTGCTCCTCTCCAGGACTGGAGCCATGTCCAGGCTGATTAAAGCCATCACTGACATGATGCAGAGCTCCCAGGGCAGCACCAGGAAGGGCAGGAAATCGGAGTCCTTCAGCAGGAGCGAGTTCAAGAAGCTGATCCAGCAGGAATTCGCTCCCGTCAAGGTACCGGCGGGGGCTGGAGAGGGGGGAAAAGAGGGTGGGAAATGTCACCGAGACACACAAAGCAGTCGCACACAGACGAGATTTCGCAAGGCAGAGGTCTTTCTGATCCCAGCTCACACCTCAAAGCCGTTTATTCTTTTACTTTTTATACATTCGTGGGTCCAGCAGAAGATTGGCTTTTTGGGGTTTCCACCCCTCAGCCTCAGTGGCCAGACCAATTGTCAGTTACAATTGTTTTCAGGTTAGAAATACGCAAACAAAGGACAGAGAATGAAAAACAAAGGATTTGTTTATGTTACATCTGTGGGAAAGGTAGAAAACTGCTCTAATATTGTACAATAACTAAAAAGATCTGACTCCACTTATGAAAATTAAAAGGCTAATAAAGAAACTCAGAAAACCCAGGGTAACAGGGAAAGGCGCTGGGGCGGGGAGTTCAGGGTGGCTGGGGTTGTGTGGGGGTCTGCAGGAGCCCCGCTGGGGTCTGGCCACTCTTGGCTTTTCCCTGCCTTTGTCCCGCCGCTGTTCCCCCGCTTTTCCCTGCAGGGAGCGGGGAAGGGGCAGAGCTCCAGGCTCTGCACCCCTGGCGCGGGGATCTGGGCGCCCTCCAGCCCCGGCCGCTCCCCGGGCTGGGTGTGGGGAGGGTCCCGCTCCTTGACGGGGCCGTGTCCCCTCAGAGGTCCCCGAGCAGCAAGGACAGATCCATCTCCCGGCCCTCGGACCCCGACACGGAGCCCATCAACACGGAGAGGGCTCCCGCCAAACCCTGCATCTACTGAGGGATGCCGGCACCTGGAGGGAGCAGGTGAGGGACGTGGGACACCCTTGGGTGGGGACAGAGCCGTCCCCGGGGCCCGGTGTCACCCCGAGGTGTGACCGCCCCGGGGAGCCCAGCGCACCGGGGGACGGAGCTCTGGAGCGTGTTTAATCGGCCCTAATTAAACCGGCGCAATAATTGGGCAGCAATCAGGGGGCTGGAGGGAGGGGGGGTTGGACTCCCGGCAGGTTTTGGCTGAACCCCCCCGTGGGTTTTCCTCGCTTTCCGCAGGATCCCCCGAGCGCTCCGTGGTGGGATTCTCCTTCCAGGCTTTCCCCGCTCCTCCAGGCCAGGCACATCCCGGCTGCCCCAAATTTACCTCCGTGAGGCAAAAATATTCCCAGGTCTCCTTCGGTGCCGGTGCTCAGCGCTGTCTCCTCGGGGTGCTTTGAAAACACAGCTTTGGAGGCGGTTGGGGAAGGATTTTCTCCTTTTTTTTTCTCCCATAAAAAGCAACGGTTGGAACCTCGACCTCTTCGCCCCGGTTATTAAAGTGGAGAAAGTGGAAAAAAAAAAAAAAATTAAAAATATAAATCCCCGGTTATTAGGGCTGGGATGAGCAGGGCAATTACTCGACTCAGCCTGAACAGCAACAACCAACCCAGAGCGGAAATTCCTCGGGGAGAATTAAAGGTTCATTTTCGGGAGCTCATCTCCGGCTCGTTCGGATTCAACAGCAAAATTCCCAATTTTTTTTTTTTTTTTTTGGGGAGGGGTGGACACACCAAAAATCCACCTCAGCTGCAGCAAATCCTTCTGCTCTGGCTGGGCCCGTCCGTGGTTTTCACGGAGATGTTTCTGCACTGTAAATATCCCAAAGGCGTTTTTTTTTCCCGGCTTTTTTTCTCCCTTTGTCACGATAAATGGTTATGAGACCACAAAAAACCCAATAAAAGCTGCACAACCCGGTGCCTGCCTGGATTTTAGTGCTCAAAGCTGTGGTGGGGAAGCTCCAAGGGGTCGGGAGAGGGTTGGGAGCATGGGGCTGTGCTGGGTGACCTGTGGGGACAGAGCAGCTGCCAGGAGCTGTGGAGTGCCACCACCGCCATGGTCCCACTGCCACCACCGCCATGGTCCCAGTGCCACCACCGCCACGGTCCCAGTGCCACCACCGCCATGGTCCCAGTGCCACCACCGCCATGGTCCCAGTGCCACCACCGCCATGGTCCCAGTGCCACCACTGCCATGGTCCCAGTGCCACCACCGCCATGGTCCCAGTGCCACCACCGCCATGGTCCCAGTGCCACCACCGCCATGGTCCCAGTGCCACCATCGCCATGGCCCCAGTGTCCCAATCCCTAGGTCCCAGTGCCACCACCGCCATGGTCCCAGTGCCACCATTGCCATGGTCCCAGTGCCACCATCGCCATGGTCCCAGTGCCACCATTGCCATGGCCCCAGTGTCCCAATCCCTAGGTCCCAGTGCCACCATTGCCATGGCCCCAGTGTCCCAGTCCCTAGGTCCCAGTGCCACCATTGCCATGGCCCCAGTGTCCCAGTCCCTAGGTCCCAGTGCCACCATTGCCATGGTCCCAGTGCCACCACGGTCCCAGTGTCCCAGTCCCTGGGTCCCTGTGCCCCATTCGAGGTCCTCCACTTGGAGCTGCTCTGCAGGACCCCAGGAGCTCCTTGCCGGGATCTGGAGCAGCTCCCTGTGTCCAGGACGGAGGATTCCATCAGCAGCTCCATCATCAGCCACGAGGCAGGTCCTGACCTCCCTCCCTGCACCCCAAACTCCGCCAGCACCCCAATCCCAATCCCAACCCCGATCCCAATTCCAACCCCAGCCCCAGCCCCGCATCCTCCACTGGGAAACGATTCCCCAGAGGAGGAAAATCCACCTGTGCTGCCAGAGTTACCTGAGAGTCAGGGGAAATTCAGAGCAGGGAATGAGGATCCCTCATGGAACGGGAGCAGCTTTATAGAGGTGTCGCTCCCCTTTTTTTCTTTCTTTTTTTTTTTTTTTTTTTTTTTTTCTTTTTTCTTTTTTCTTTTTTTTTCCCGGAAATGAGACAGCTCCGTGTCACTGGATCCGTCAATCCAGCAGCGAATTCCCGCCCGGCCGCGCTCCGTTCACGCCTCCCTGACTCACTGGAGATGGATATCGCTCCGGTTTTTATCTGTTTCCTGTGCCACATAAGCTGCTAATTGCCAGCCTCTCCTGCCTCCAGTGGGAAAACCCGTGGGCGCCAAAGCTTGCCCTGCTCCGGCCCTGCTTGGTGAAATTAAGCCCGGGTTTAATTATAGCCCCTTCTCCTGCTCCCAGAGCTTAATCCCTGCTCGGGAGCCGTCGGCAAAGCCGGGAATGATCCAGGTAAAAAGGGGGAAAGTGGCTTTTTCTGCCCCGTGAGCTGCCACAGGGACAACGGGACCAGGGCAAAATCCTCCTGGAATCCCTCTGGAGAAGGAAGTTTTGCCAGAGGGAAACGCCTGGGAGCAGCCGGAGGGGACAGGAGCAGGGCTTGGGCAGCTGGAGCTGAGACCCAGCGTCGTTTTCAAGGCGCATGGACGGATTTTGGCCCCGAAAATCAGCTCCTCCCTGCTTTTCCCGGGAGCTGCCCGTGGCTTTGGGCAAAGCCCCTCGGGAGGTGCTGAGGGTCGCTGTGTCCCGTGTTCCCCGTGAGGCTGGAAAAGACCTCTGAGATCATCCAAGCCCACCTTAAACCAGTCCCAGTGGTGGCAGGGGGGACGTGGGGACAGCAGGAACCTCCCCCAGGGCAGGGCGAGCTCACAGCCCAAATTTTGGGTGGCCGAACTCTCCATGGGGAGTTCCCGGGTGTCCATCCCACCCCTCTGCCACCCTGACCCCATTCCCTGTCCCTGAGGAAAAATCCCTCTCCAGCCTCCCTGGAGCCCCTGCAGATCCCGGGCTCTCCACAGGCTCAACGTTCCCAACATTCCCAGCCTGGATCCACAGGGAAGGGGCTCCAGCCCCTTTATCAAATCCCTCTGGACTCACTCCAAGGATCCCACGTCCCTTTTCTGTTGGGGACACCAGAACCGGGCTCAGCATTCCCGGTGGGATCTCAGAGGGGGAGAATCCCTTCCCTCAGC
Source organism: Hirundo rustica (assembly GCF_015227805.2). Lineage (NCBI taxonomy): Eukaryota > Metazoa > Chordata > Aves > Passeriformes > Hirundinidae > Hirundo > Hirundo rustica. The sequence goes on from NC_053478.1 coordinate 1,730,940, forward strand.
CCCTGCCCGGCACCGGGAGCGATTCGGGGCTGAGCTCGCCCCAGGTGAGGGTCTCACTCGAGGGAAGGGACCAGGGGGTGCCTCGAGTGCCACCGACCCTGCCACACGTCCCCAGACCGCTCCTGGTTCTCCTGCAGCCCCTCAGTGCCCGCCCAGCCCCGCGGTGGGGAGCGCAGAGCGCGTCCAAAGCGGAGCAGAGGAGGCTCCGTCCTTTTCCTCTTGTGGTTGCAGGGGAAAGAAATAACTTTGAACAGGCAGAACGCTGAGAGGCAAAGGGAAGGACCCCCCAGGATTTCAGAGTTTCAGCACTTCCAGGGTTTCCTTGGGATGAACGAGGTTGGCAGCTGGGCACGGCTGTGCCACCCTGGAGCCCTCACCCAACCTTTGAGAGAGGCAGGAAAACATCCCAGCCCCAAAACCCCTTCCCGGGCTGCTTCAACAGCTCTGGAAAACATCCCAGCCCCAAAACCCCTTCCCGGGCTGCTTCAACAGCTCTGGAAAACATCCCAGCCCCAAAACCCCTTCCCGGGCTGCTTCAACAGCTCTGGAAAACATCCCAGCCCCAAAATCCCTTCCCGGGCTGCTTCCCTGGCTCTGGAGAACATCCCAGCCCCAAAATCCCTTCCCGGGCTGCTTCCCTGGCTCTGGAGAACATCCCAGCCCCAAAATCCCTTCCCGGGCTGCTTCCCTGGCTCTGGAAAATATCCCAGCCCTAAAACCCCTTCCCGGGCTGCTTCCCTGGCTCTGGAAAATATCCCAGCCCCAAAATCCCTTCCCGGGCTGCTTCAACAGCTCTGGAAATCGAGGATGAGGGGTTGAAGGAAGCACCAAGGCAGGCGGGATGCAGGGAATGTGACTTTATTGGGCACAGCCCGGGGCACCGGGGCAGCGCCAGCCGGGCCCTTCCCAGGCTCCGGAGCGCCCCGGGCAGGCTCGGGAGGGAGCCGCTCCCCGCCCGGCCTCGGCTGCTGGAGCTGGGGGCTCCATCACTTCATCTTCTGCTGCGGCATCTGCGGCACCTGCTGCTGCTGCTGCTGCTGCTGCTGCTGCGGGCGCTGCATCTGCGGCTTCCCATGGCAGCCGGAGCCGCCGGAGCTGTGACAGCCGGAGCCGCCGGAGCTGTGACAGCCGCCACCCCCTGAGCTGTGACAACCCCCGGAGCTGCCACCGGAGCTGTGACAGCCCCCGGAGCTGCCACCGGAGCTGTGGCAGCCGCCACCACCGGAGCTGTGGCAGCCGCCACCACCGGAGCTGTGGCAGCCGCCACCGGAGCTGTGACAGCCGCCGCTGCTCTGGCGCTGCTGCCGGTGGCACTGGTCCTTTTCCTGCCGGGAGCACATGGGGCTGTGCTGGGTGACCTGTGGGGACAGAGCAGCTGCCAGGAGCTTTTCCTTGCCGCTCCCGCCCTTCCAGGCAAGAGGAATCCGGCTGTTCCTTCGCCCGGTCTCAGCCACATCCCACGTTTCTCTTTCCCCGCACTGGGATTGTCCCACCCAAGGCGTTGGGGGCACCCCAGACCCTCCCTGCACGTCCCCATCTCTGCTCTCTCTGAGCTCCTGGGCTCCCTCCTCAGCCCCCCAGAACAAATCCCAGCCCAGCTCCAGGTGTGGGGGTCCAACCTCATCCCCCCTCCCCAATTCCCGGAGGGTTTCGGAGCCCCCCCAGCTCTTACCTGAGCTGCTCGTGCAGGGAAGAGATGAGGAAGGAAGGAGATGGAGTGAGGCTTTCGGGGACAGGAGCACTTTTATACCCTCTCCACACACCCCAACTGGAGGAGAAGCCCCTCCCTGTCCCACAGCTCTGCCCGTTCATTTAATTTGCCGATGACTTTTTTTTTTTAAAATTTTTTTTTGCCTCCCCATTCCTCGGGCTCCTGGGGTGACTCACCTGATCCACGCTGGGATTGCCTCTCCTTCCAGGTCGCCTTTCCTGTCCACAGGAGTTTAATTGCCGGCTCTGGGGGAGTCGTGTGGGTGGCCCCGGTTTCCCCAGGTCAGGTTTGGTGTTGATCACGCCCGGGGAGTGCTTTGGGTTCAGAGGGGAGATGACGGCTCGGCCCTAAATCACAACATCCCCCCGGAGCGTCCTGAGGGTCTCTAGGCCTGTGAGCCCCCCCTAAAAACAGAGACGGGATTGGAAATACCCAAACCAGCTTTGGGAATGGAGAAAACTCTTCTCCAGCAGGAATTCCCTCCGTGCTGGGCGCTGCTGAGGGGAATGTCCAGTGCCGCGTCCAGCTCCACAGGGCAGGAGGGGCTGGAATGTGCCCAGAGGAGGGAACGGAGCCGGGGAAGGGTCTGGAGAAGGGCACGGAGCCGGGGAAGGGTCTGGAGAAGGGCACGGAGCCGGGGAAGGGTCTGGAGAAGGGCACGGAGCTGGGGAAGGGTCTGGAGAACTCCTGAGGGAGCTGGGGAAGGGTCTGGAGAACTCCTGAGGGAGCTGGGGAAGGGTCTGGAGAACTCCTGAGGGAGCCGGGGAAGGGTCTGGAGAACTCCTGAGGGAGCTGGGGGTGCTCATTCTGGAGGAAAGGAGGCTCAGGGGGGACCCTGTCCTCCACAACTCCCCGGCAGGAGGCTCAGGTTGGAATCAGGAGGGATTTTTTTTCCTGGAGAGGGTGCTCAGGCCTTGGCAGGGGCTGCCCGGGGGGGGTTTGGAGTGTCCACCCCTGGAGGTGACCAAGGGAGGTCCGGATGTGACCCTCTGGGCTGGTGACCTGGTGGGGATCGGGCACAGCTTGGACTCCACGGCCTCGGGGGGCTTTTCCAAGCTCAGGGATTTTTGGGATTTGCCTGGAATCAGCCGGCTCCTTCCCCTTAGAGCCGATCAGTGCACGGTGGGGCCATGAGGGAACTCCCACCAGGAGGACCACAAGCAGCTGGAAGTTTTATTTTTGGAAGGAATAAGCCCTGCCCTGGGTATCGACCCAGGATTAGCAAGGTGCTTAATTACGTGCTTGGGTCTCAGCCCGGGAACAATTCCAGAGGAGCCGTGCCAGGATTTTATCCCAGGTGAGCGACTCCGGAGCTGCCGGAGGAAGAGGAGGAAGAGGAGGAAGGATCCCACAGGAGCCCTCAGTGGCTGGGGGGAACTGGCAGACCCCCGGGACTTTCTCCAGAGCTGCAGGAACACCCTTTTTAGGTTTTCCCCGATCCCCAATTAGCTCCTAATTGGCCAGCAAATCCCGGTGCTATTCCGGCGATGCGCAGCCCCACACGGAGAGCTCAGGGCAGGCAATAATTTGGGATACTCCCTGTTCCTTTCTGCTGCGTGGGCTGGGAATTCTTCAGGACCACGGAGATTGTTTGGCCCTTTTCTGTCACGGTTTATGGAAGATATTTCAATCACTAAACAGGGAGAAAATTGAGGCTGAAACCCGGGTTTTTCTCATCCGGGAACTGCTGTGGTTTTGCCAGTTGTTGATTTGGTGTTTTTTTTTTTTTTTTTAATCAAGGTGGGGTTTTTTGGTCAGTTTTTTGTCAGGTTTTTTTGTCTTTTTTTTTTTTTTTTGTCAGTTTTTTTTTCCCCCAAACCTTTTCACCTTCTGTCAGGGTGAAAAACGCTCGGAAAACACCGGGGTGAAAAATATTTCCTTTCCTCCCGAGCTCTCCTGCCTTTGAATTGTCTTTGGACCGAGGTTTTAAGGTGACCACACCGGGAGGCAGAGGCCGAGCGGTTCCTGCCATCCAAAACCCACCCACGTTTGCAGGGAGGGTTTTGGGGAAGGTGGGAAGGAACCGGGCGAGGAACCTGAGGCTTCTGCCACCGTCTAGAACAGCGTCAGGGCAAACCGCGCCTGGGTTTGGCCGCTGCTCTTTCATTGGGTTCTGTTCTGGCCTCGGCAGAAATGTGGTCAATGACCCCTGGGGAAAAAAAAAAAAAAAAAAAAAAGACTCGAAGGAATTTTTTGGCTCTTGGCATCTGGTGTTTTAATTGCTCTGAGTTTGTTGGACAACGGTCACCTCTTCCTTTTGTGGCTGTGCCTCGAAAATGGGTTTTGAAGTGGGGGGCTCCGGGCAAACCCCGGGCTCGGAAAACAGGGAGCGAGCTGCGAGCCTGCACCCTTTTCAGCAATGCCAGAAATTTCTGATCCTCCTGACGCACTCGGGAGCAATCTTATCGCCCGTAACATCCACTTCGTGAATGGCAATACCGGAGCAATAAATTACCCAATTCGTTTTAATTACAAGCTGAGAAGAAATTCAGCAGCTCGTTGTGTAAGGATCGAGCAACGCCCCTGGCACGGCCCAGGGCTCCGGCAGGGTTGGGCGCAGCGTTTCTAGAAAGGCTGGCTGGGGTTTTGCCACCAGCAGGCGGAGGGACCTCCCCCAAGGGCGGCGTTTTGGGGCCAAATGGAGAAAAAAAAGGAAAAAAAGGGAAAAAAAAGGGAAAAAAGGGAAAAAAAAGGGAAAAAATGGGGGGGAAAAGGGGGGAAATGGGGAAAAAAAAAGGAAAAAAAAATGGGGGTTCTTTGTCTGTGGGAATCTTTGGCTCAAAACCTCTCCCAGATTATGGATTGTGGCGGCTCAAATGTAGTCACAGACTGATCCAGACCAAACGGTGCCAGCAAAGAGTTTATTTCAGCAGCCACAGAGAAGCTCGGGACGGGTTACAGGGCTCACCCGGGGAGGGGAAGGACACGTTTTCCTTGGAAATTGCTAGGGGCATGCAAAGCTTTCCGGAGGCGGCACAGGATCCGGGAGATTCCTGTGGATGAGGGGGTGATCACTTCATCTTCGAGGACACTTGGTAGATTTGCTGCTGGCACTCCTGCGGCTTTCCGTGGCAGGATCCGCCGCCGCTTCCATGGCAGGATCCACCGCCGCTTCCATGGCAGGATCCACCACTGCTTCCATGGCAGGATCCGCCACTGCTTCCATGGCAGGATCCTCCACTGCTCCTGTGGCATCCAGATCCGCCACTGCTTCCATGGCATCCGGATCCACTGCTTCCATGGCAGCCGGATCCACTGCTTCCATGGCAGCTGGATCCGCTGCTCCTTTGGCATCCAGATCCACCACTGCTTCCATGGCAGCCGGATCCACTGCTCCTGTGGCAGCCGGATCCGCCACTGCTCCCCTGGCAGCCGGATCCACTGCTTCCATGGCAGCCGGATCCGCCGCTGCTCCTTTGGCATCCAGATCCGCCACTGCTCCCCTGGCAGCCGGATCCGCTGCTCCTGTGGCAGCCGGATCCGCCACTGCTTCCATGACATCCGGATCCAGTGCTCCCGTGGCACCCCGAGCCGCCGCCGTGGCAGGAGGACCGTTCCTGCTGGTGGCACTGGTCCCTGTCCTGGCGGGAGCACATGTCTGGAGACCTGCCGGGAAAACTCATCCGTGAGCGGAGCTGGCGACCGGGGACACTGGGAGCGTCCGAGGCTGTGCTGGGTGGGGAACTTGGCCCCCTAAAAAATTTAGGGGTGTCCCTAAAAACCAGCGAGCTGATTTTTAAGGCCCCTTCTAACCCAACCCTGTCCGTGATTCCGTGATTCTGTGATTTTAAGCCAAATTCCTGAGCAGGAGAGGAGTTATCACCGCGCGGCCTCTTGGAGCCTTTCCCTTCGTACATCAGAGAGAAGTTAAAAGAGAAGAGCTGGAGGGACTCCAGAGCGAGACACGCAGATCCCTCAGCCACCCGAGCCAGGAATTTTCACCTTTTCCTTCTCGGCAGAAGGACTGAGACGGAGAGAGGACGAGGAAGAGAAGTCCCCAGCAGCTCGGGGTTGGGGAGAAGCCGGAGAGCATCAAAAGCGCGGAAGTCTGATGGATCTGGACTCACCTGGGGTCCGAAGGAGCTCGAGAGGAGAACGCCGAGGAGCCGAGGAGCTGAGGAGAAACGAGGAGCGAGGGTTTTTATAGCCCGGCTCGGGCTTCTCCTCCGGAAACGAGCTGGGGCCCCACTGGAGGGACCTGATTGCTCAGCACCCCGAGCGCTCGGCTAATTGGGAGTTTTTGTGCTGCTGCTTTGACTCACGGAGCAGATCGATATCCCGACATTCCTCCTCTTACTCCATAAAAATGTTAATTGCCCACCACGCCTGGCCCGCTCCGGGCCGGGGAGCGTTCGGGATGGGGGTTTGGGTTTTTTTTGTCACCTTTGACGGCGGCATTTGGCCGTTCCTCGTGCCCAAAGCCTGACCCGAGAAAGGACAGAGGGTGGGAATTGTGGGGTTGTAAAGGAAACCCCGAAATAAAAGGGAAAAGGGAACAAAAAAAGTCTGTGGTGGTGGGTAGTGAGAATAAACATATTTGGACGGGGCAGAGCATCAAAGAAACGCCACAAACTCCGAATGAAGTCAGCAAAGGAGCAGTAAAAGTAGCATTGGGATTTTTCAAGCCAGTCCTTTCTTTACTCAAAGGCTTCCAACCCAAAGAGAAGGAATTTAAAGCCCCGTGGGATGTGGGAAACATCCTGGTAGGAGCAGGAGAACATCAGGATCTGCATCTTTAATGCTCTGCTTTGGGGGCAGAAGTGTCTCTCTGCCCGTGGAGAGCTCCAGGCCTGATCTCCTGCAGGACTCTAGAGGCCACTGTGATATTAAAAATAGCCGGGATTGAATTAAAATAAAATAAACCCCAGAATCCAGGAGGCTCCTTGGTCCCCAGCGGAGCTGAATCACCGGAATTGATAGATGAGGAAACCCGAACGCCGCTCGGGATATTTCACAAACATCGGGAGAACGGAGATCCTTGTGAAACTCATTATTCACGATTAATTACAGCCCCGATTCCGTGGATGGGGATAAACCTGTTCCATCGTTTGTGTCGGCGATGGAGGCAAACGCCCGAGCAGGGTCAGGACTGTGCTGACCCCACAGAAGGCCTCTGCATCCCCTAAAAAGCTCCTGTTCCTTGGGGATGCATCCCTGGACACCATTCTGAGCGGGAAATGGATTTTTTGGGGGGTTAATTTGTTGTTTTTATGAAGGAATTGCCTTTGCAGAGGCCGGCAGGGGAGGCTCGGGGCAGGGTCAGGCGGTGTCCAACCCCTAAAACCTTCGCCCTGCAGCTGCTTCTGCCTCTTTTCCTCATCCTGCGGGAGGAATCCCCAGCAGCAGCCCCAGGAAGCGTGCCGTGTGCCACATCCTGAGCCGGGAGGGGCTGGAGCAGCCCGGGTCCGGTGAGGAGCCAGGAGATTCCCGGGACACTGCCCTGGGACTGGCAGCGGCTCCAGATCCCCGCTTTGTCCCCAAAATCCTCCCGGGGATTCCTCTCCCAGCCCCACCAGGAATTTGGGGCCGTTCACCCTGTTAGAGCCATTCCCAAATCCTCTTCCTGCCTTTTCTCCCAGGGGTTTTTTTTCGGGAGGTTTAGGGTGCAAACCCAGCCGTACCCCGCTGCCTCGCCGTCCCGGACAGACCCTCGGCTTTTCCCCCCCTCTCTGGGGAAATGCGGATTTTCCTCCCACAACCCTATTAATGTTTAATCACCCTCTTGCATAAACACCCCGTGATGAAAACTGTTACTTCGCCGACCAGGAAAATTGCCTGGAGTAGGAACGAGGAGCCGCCAGGTGGAACCAGCCCGGGGCCTCCCGCTGCAAACCCAGCCTCGGCCGCCAGAAGGACCGGGAGCCACTCAGAGGGATGAAGAGGGAAAATAAAACCACACGGGTGCCAGGGAGGGTTGTTTTTATTGCCTCCACGTCCGCTGTGAAATGAGGCGGAGAGCGTTTCGAATTCCACAGCGCCGGTGGGTCGCGGCTTCAGAGCGCGTTACAAGCGGAGGGACGGGGCAGGGGCGGGCGACAGCGCGGGGCAGGGACGCAGCGGCGAGAGGGACAGATTCCTTTTGTCTCCCCTCTCACCCCTCGCGTAATTTATTTGATCTTCCTGGCTGGCACCTGGCAGATCTGCTTCTGCTGCTGGCGGGGGATGCCCTTGGCCACGGGGACACAGCTCTGCTGGATGGGAGGGGGACAGGGACGGGGACAGATCTGCACCGGGGGGGGACAGGGACAGCTCTGCACTGGTGGGGGACAGCTCTGCACCGTCTGGGGACAGGGACAGCTCTGCACCGGGATGCTCTTCACTGGCTGGGGACAGCTCTGCACCGTCTGGGGACAGGGACAGCTCTGCACCGGGATGCTCTTCACTGGCTGGGGACAGCTCTGCACCGTCTGGGGACAGGGACAGCTCTGCACCGGGATGCTCTTCACTGGCTGGGGACAGCTCTTCACCGGGATGCTCTTCACTGGCTGGGGACAGCTCTGCACCGTCTGGGGACAGGGACAGCTCTGCACCGGGATGCTCTGCACCGGCATCCCACAGCACGGCTTCCCGCCCTGGGCTCCCGACCCGTGGCACCTCTCGGAGCACACGGATCTCCCGTAGCCCTGGCAGCCTCCCGAGCCCCCGTAGCTGTACGTGGGTCTCCTGACGCAGCCGGACCCCCCTCCGTGGCAGGAGCCCGAGGAGCCCTGGCACCTCTCGGAGCACACGGACCTCCCGTAGCCCTGGCAGCCCCCCGAGCCCCCGTAGCTGTACGTGGGTCTCCTGACGCAGCCGGAGCCCCCTCCGTGGCACGAGGAAGAGGAGCCGGAGTAGCCGTGGCAGGGCTCGGAGCAGCGGGGCTGCCGGTAGCCGTAGTGCCGGTAGTCGTGGCCCCTCATGCCCTCGGCGCCCTCGCCGTGGCAGCCCGAGGAGCAGCAGTTGGCGTAGCCGTAGCGGAAGGGCGTGCGCCGCGTGTCCAGCCACGACCCCGAGGGGTCGTACCAGGTGGAGTTCAGGTTGAAGTAGGATTCTCTTCCCGAGGAGTAAATCATCTTGGGGCTGTAGGGGGGGAAAGGAATGAAAGATCCGGTGAAGGGGTGGGTTTGGTGTCAGCGTCTCCCCTGGCGCTGTTTAATTTCCCGTAAAACCGTGGGGTTTATCCAGAGGAAATTCCTGTGGTTGCCCAGCGCTGGTCAGGTCGCATCCAAATTGCATCCAAACCGTCTTTGTGGCCTTCCCTTTCCATTTTCTGGCCTCCAAGAATGAAACCAAACCAGCACAAGGCACCACCACACCTGGTGGCACCGCTGTAAATCCCACCCCCAGGTCCCTCGAGGGCTTCTCCCGTGGCTCAGCCCCGGGAGCAGAGCGTGGTCTGAACCAAATTTGGTGACCTCCCAAATCCGGAGCCCCCCACCCAAAAAAAGGCGCCCAGCTGAGTCTCACCAGTTCTCCAGCGAAGGCAGGCGCTGGCCAGGGGAGCAGAATGTGAGAGGCCAAGGGGCCAAGGTCTTTTATAGAGCACTGAGTGTTCCCCCGTGCGTGAAACACGCAGCAGGAACGAGGACTAAATTATTTATTGGCAAAACATCTCCTCCATTTGGATGCTGTTCCCGGTGCCTGGCATGTTCTGCTTGACTCACGATTTCTGATAAGCATCTTTTAATTATACCATCGGTCCCCGGCGGGGCACATAAAAGACTGACACGGCCCGAGCCGCGCTCGGGCTGTGTCAGACAGGTAATAAAGGACTTATTCACCCTCTCCAGGGGAGCGGGACACTGACGGGTGACCCGTGAGTCAGGTGATGGCACCGCTCTGACCCTCCCCTCCCGCCGCCCGGCAGGAGCATTTCCAGGTGAAGCACGAGCAGGTGATGGGAAGAGCCAGCTCAGAGTCACCCGAAGCAAATTGTGCCCCTCGGTTTCGCTGAGGAAGGGGTTGGGTCTGGGCATGAGGGGGCGAGGGCGGGGAGGGCCTGACGCAGCTTTTCCAGGGAATTTCTGGCTGCCTCACTCCTGGAGGTGTCCAAGGCTGGGTGGGACGGGGCTGGGATCGTGGAAGGTGACCCTGCCTGGGGGAGCTGGAGTGAGATGGTCCCTAAGGTCCTTCCCAACCCAAACCGTTCCATGATTCTGTTTCTTTTCTGTTTTTGCTTTCCAAACCTGCCCCTCACCTCACCCTGAGACGTTTTTTTGAGGTCCTTCCCAACCCAAACCATTCCATGATTCTATTTCTTCTCCATTTCTGCGTTCCAAACCTGCCCCTCACCTCACCCCGAGATGTTTTTTTGAGGTTCAACCCAAACCGTTCCATGATTCTGTTTCTTTTCTGTTTTTGCATTCCAAACCTGCCCCTCACCTCACCCTGAGATGTTTTTTTGAGGTTCAACCCAAACCGTTCCATGATTCTGTTTCTTCCCCATTTCTGCTTTCCAAACCTGCCCCTCACCTCACCCCGAGATGTTTTTTTGAGGTCCAACCCGGACCATTCCCCGGTTCCGTGGTTCTGAGCGTGATGATGGCGCTGCCCCAGCTCCTGTGAGGTTTTTGGCCCTGGGGTTGAGCTGGTGGGGGCTCGGACTGGGTGGAGGAACCACACGGGGGTGAAAAAGGGGCTGATTCTGGTGCTGGCGCTGTTTAACAGCTCCATAAAAACCCTGGATTATGGGATGGAGCTGGGGAATCCTCAGGTGGCACCGAATTGGGGTGAGGGGCTGGAATTGCTGAAGGAACAGTCCCGTGGTGGGGATGGGATAACTGGGATGGGATAATCGGGATGGGATAACCGGGATGGGATAACTGGGATGGGATAACTGGGATGGGATAACTGGGATGGGATAATTGGGATGGGATAACTGGGATGAGGTATTGGGATGGGATAACTGGGATGGGATAACCGGGATGGGATAACCGGGATGGGATAACTGGGATGGGATAATCGGGATGGAATAATCGGGATGGGATAACTGGGATGAGGTATTGGGATGGAATAACTGGGATGGGATAACCGGGATGGGATAACTGGGATGGGATAACTGGGATTTGATAACCGGGATGGGATAACCGGGATGGAATAACTGGGATGGGATAACTGGGATGGAATAACTGGGATGGGATAACTGGGATGGGATAACCGGGATGGGATAACCGGGATGGGATAACCGGGATGGGATAACTGGGATGGGATAACTGGGATGGGATAACTGGGATGGGATAACCGGGATGGGATAACCGGGTTGGGGTACAGGAATGGGAATGCAAGGGCTGGTGAAAAGCAGCCTGGAAGATAAACTGCACCAAATCGGGCCTGGAAGTGAGCGCAGAGCTGGCCCTTGGTCTGAGGGCTCTGCGTCACCGCGCCGGGAACTGGGAAAAGGCTGGCAAGAAAATCTCCAGTAAAAAAAAAAATTCACCTAAGGTAAATTTCACAGCTAAGTGCTTTTTTATTCGGCTCGAATTAGGCACGGCGATAATAAATTGTTGCGGTGAAGAAAACGAGGATGAACATCCTTTTTTTTTTTTTCCCCTCCCCAGCTCGCCGTGGTGGTTGTGCGAGGACACGCCCGGGCAGCGCGGCGAAATCCAATTATTCCTTTGGACGCGCTTTGTGGGAGGCTTTTCTGGCGAAGCGAGGAGAAGGAGCAGGCTGCAGGAGCGTGGCATCCCCGGCATGCACAGCCGCACCTCCCGCGCCGGGCCACGCGCTCATTATCCTCATTAACATTCAAATGAGGATGCTCTCCCCGCGCGCCGCTCTCATCCAGGGGAGGAAGGCGCTGGCGCTGCCAGATGTTGGTGCCCGGCTCTGCTCATCCCGAGCTCCCGGGGTGGGTTGAATCAAAGCGGGGAGGATTTTTCACCGCCCAGCCTGGAGAAACCCTCCCGTGCGAAGCCTGGTTCCGATTTAAATGCACGGCCTTCATGTCGGCGATGCTTGTGGGGGCAAGAAAGAGAGGAACCGGGGGGTTTGCTAAATGTTTTTCAACTTTATTCTTGAATACACGGGGAGGGGGGAGAGATAAAATTTCGGGAGTCCGTGGCGCTCCTGCCGTCACAGTGGTTCCTTTTTTGCCTCCTAAAGTCCTGGAGCTGCCCCCAAACAACTTCGAAATCACAACCCGGCCAACCCCGGGAGAAGAAAAACCCGCGGCCGTTCCTCCGTCTCCCCCTGGGAAGCGGGAACAGCCCGGGGCTGCTCCTCAGGGAAACCCAAAACGCGGCAGGGGAGGACCCCGGGAAATTTAAACTGTCGGTGCCGGGGCCAAGCAGAGGATGGCGAACCCCAAACCCGGAGTGCAAAGAGCAGCAGCGAGCCCAGAGCGGAGGTGGGAGCGTCCTTTGGGCCGGGGTCGAACCTCCCCGAGCCCGGCCACGAGCCGGGGACGGGGTCGCGGGGCTCAGTTCTTCACGCAGAGCGGCACCAGGGTGACCTGCTTCCGCTGCTGGTGGCCGGGATGAGGTGGCAGGGGGACAGCGACGGGGCAGCAGCGCCGGCCGGGCCGGGGGCAGCAGGGCAGGGGTCGGGGGCAGCGGTGCCGCAGCGGCCGCGGCTGCAGGACCACCGGCGGCTCCTCGTCGTGCTCGGGGCGCTGCTCCACCCGCCGCCGAGGTTTCCCGCAGGGCTCGGGCTCCGGGCAGGGAGGGCACGGGCGGTGCTGCTGCAGCGGCCGGCGGTGGATCTTCACGGGCGGGGGGCACACGGGGGGCACCGGGCTCACCTCCACACGCCGCCGCGGCTTGCAGCTCTGGGGAGGGCAGGGCCGGCCGAGGGGGCAGCCCCGGGGAGGGCTCTGGCAGGAGCCCTGGGTGTCGTGGCTGAGGCTGCCGCGGGGCTGGCACATGCCGGGGACGTCGTGGCAGCTCCAGGAGGAGCTCTCGTGGTCGCAGCCCGAGGGGCGCTGGCACGGGTCGTGGTCGCCGCCGCCTTTCTGGTGGAGCATCCTGAGGCTGAGGTCAGAGAAGCGGGGAGTTACTGAGGGTGGAAAAGGGTTCTGGGCTCGGCCGGGATGGATCAACGGCCTCTCATCCGGCTCAGAGCGCCAGGAATTCCTCGGACACCTCCAGGGGTGGGCACTCCAAACCTCCCTGGGCAGCTCCTGCCGAGGCCTGAGCGCCCTGCCCAGGGGGAAATCCCTCCTGATTCCAACCTGATCCTGCCCGGGCACAGCTTCTCTCCTCCCGTCCCTGTCCCCTGACCCGCCCCGGCTGTCCCCTCCTGCTGGGGAGTTGTGCAGAGCCCAAAATTCCTCCTGAGCCTCCTTTTCGCCAGGCTGAGCCCCCCCAGTTCCCTCGGGAGCTGCTTCTCCCATGACTCACGAATCCTTCGAGGGTGACCGAGCCCTTGGGCACAAACAGCCAGGGAAAAAGAAAACAAAACAAAACACCGACGCCTTTTCGCTCTCTCTCTCTCTTTTTTTTTTTTTTTTTTTTTTTTTTTTTTTTTTTTTTCTTTTCTTTTCTTTCCCCCTTTTTTTTTTTTTTTCATTTTTGCTGCTTCCAAGGTGGAAAACGGAGAAACCTGAGAGAATCAATCCAACTCACCCCGCGAGCAGAAACGGACGGGCTGAGCAGGGAGTCGGGAGTCCTGAGGCCGGAGCTGGGGCCGAAAGCTTTTATAGGTGGCCGAGCTTTCCCGGGAATGAGGCACGTCCCGGGAATGAATAGCTGAGCACTGAGGCCGCTGCCGTGTGTGTGTGTGTGTGTGTGTGTGTGAGAGTGTGTGTTTTGTTCCTGGCACTCGCCGTGGGATTAATCAGCCGCAATTAGCGCCTGTCCCGGGCTCGGCCCCGCGCTCTGCAGTGGCCATTAGTGGCCATTACCTCATTAGCCACGGTCGCGCTCCGGCGCTGCCTCGTGTCGGGGCCCGGGGATAGCCGGGATGCCGGCGTGCTGAGTGATGCGCCCCGGAGGAGGCTCTGGGAGCGGTGGGAAAGCCGCGGGAAGGGCCGGGAGTCCTTCCAGGGGAAGGGGAGGGAAGCCGGGGCGGCCCCAGGAGCAGCGGGTGTTGCTCCTGTCGGGTGGCTGGGGGACGGGAATGCGGGATCCCCGCGGACGCCGGGAGGCTGCGGGTGGGATGTTGGGATGTTGTCCCCTGATTTAAATGGATTAAATCCCTCCCGAGCGCGGGAAAAAGCCTTTTATGCGTGGAAACTCCGGAATGGGGACACCAGAGGAGCGATGACCTCACGCAGGAACAATCCCAGGCTGTGCCAAGCACCGTGTCCACCTTCCTGGCATTTTTAATTTTTTTTTTCCTTTGATTCTGTGGAGCTGCTCCATTTTGCATTTCTGTGGCCGAGAGGTTTTTGAAGCACCAGGAAAATTCCTCTCCCAGGACCCCCCCCCCCGCGGGGTTCCAAAGGCATTTCCATGCCTCTGTAAAGGATGCTCGGAGCTCTGCCCGCTGGAATTTGGGTTTGAATCACCGGGAAAAGCATCCGCAGAATTCGGGGGTGTGGCTCCAGGGCTCTGCTGTAATTTATTCCGTAGCTACAGGAGAAGTGGAATTGCCTGGCAGGAAGCCGTGGGATTTTCAAGATGTGAAAGACCTCGGGATCTGTTAGGGCCAAACAGGATTTTAGGTTTAGAACTCATTGCTAAAGTCCCAAGTTTTTCCGGGTTTGGATTTTTTTTTTTTTTTCCTACACTAGAGGAGTTTTGGAGCCGCTTCCCTTCCCGAGGATTTCACAAATCCCCCAAGTGCGAATGTTGAATTTCTGATCTCCTCTCCTGAGGTTTCCCACATTTTAATGAACCCAGAGAAAACGATGCTCAGCATTTCTGGATCCTCCCAGACCTAAATCTGACCAGCCTGGTGGGAGATGTCCCTGTCCTTGGCAGGGAGTGGGACTGGATGAGCCTTGAATTCCCTTCAACCTGAACGATCCTGGCCTATTTAACCAATTTAAGAACCCTCCTTCAAAGCTCAGCAAATTCTCTGGGAAGATTCCCATTAGGAAAAAAAAAAACCACCAAAACTTTTGGCTCTGGTTTTAGGATCATAGAGATGCTTTGGCTGCAGACTGGATCTCACACCAGCAGGAGAAAGATGGAATTAAACTGGAATTAAACCGGAATTAAACTGGAATTAAACCAGAATTAAACCCTTGCTGAGGTGACATTTTTCACCTGCATTTCCCCCCAGGTGAGTTCGCCAGCTCCAGCGGGGGCGTTGCCATCGCGCAATGACAAACGCGCCAAATTAATTAACATTATATCAATTAGGAGAGCGCTAAACGCACCCCACTCCGGGGCTGCTGTCTGAGGGACAAAAGTAAAATTAATAAGCACGACCCAGGGGTTTGCAGGATCAGAACTCACACATTTTATTTGTCTGCCGTGTCTACTTGGGGATTAAAGGGAGAGAAGGGAGAAGCAGCACCGAACATCCCACGCACCACGAGGGAAAGGAGGAGCAGCGCCAGAAACCCGCTGGGCAGCGGCTTCAGGGCGCAGCAAAGCACCAGGGGACGAAAGGCAGCCAGGAAGAGAAGTCTGAGGTGTCCGAGCACGGGAGGAAGAGCGTCAGGGGTGGTATCCGTGTCCGTATCCGTGTCCACATCCGTGTCCGAGCCGGGAGCCTCAGTTGCCGCCGCAGCAGCCGCGGCAGCACCTGTTGTTGTTGCGGCTGATGGTGTAGCAGCAGGACTGCATGGGCATGCAGCAGGGGCTGCAGCACTGCATGGGGCTGCAGCACTGCATGGGCGTCTTGCAGCAGGTCTTGGGGCTGCTGTAGCAGCAGATGGAGTAGTTATTTCCACCGCGGCATCCGCAGCATCCGTTGGGCATCTTGGGGCCGGTGGGAGCGGAGGCAGAGCTGGAAGGGGAAGAGAGAGGCTGTGAGTGGGAGCAGAGGGTTTGGGAACACGGGGTTAATTCAGAGCTCTGCTGGTTCATCCACGTTTGAATGTGAATTCACCAGGGGTGCCTGGTTTGGGAACACGGGGTTAATTCAGAGCTCTGCTGGTTCAACACAGGGTTAATTCAGAGCTCTGCTGGTTCATCCACATTTGAATGTGAATTCACCAGGGGTGCCTGGTTTGGGAACACGGGGTTAATTCACTCGTGTTCCTCCACATTTGAATGTGAATTCACCAGGGGTGCCTGGTTTGGGAACACGGAGTTAATTCAGAGCTCTGCTGGTGTTCATCCACGTTTGAATGTGAATTCACCAGGGGTGCCTGGTTTGGGAACAGGGGTTAATTCACTCGTATTCCTCCACGTTTGAATGTGAATTCACCAGGGGTGCCTGGTTTGTAAATTGCAGCCCAGCCCCGTGCAGATGCCCAAGGATTCATTCCTGGTGTCTCAGGAAGAGCGACCCAGCACTGAGCCCTCGTTCTGGGCCCTTCTGGAATATTCTCCGTCCCCTTCCCCTGCCGGGCCCTGTTGATACCCCCCCGATCCTCCCAGAACGTTTCCAGCTCATCCCCGGAACTCCTCCTGCAGAGCTCCTAAAACCCCGACATCCAGACCCCATCCCAGACCCGCAGCAATTCTCGGATCTGCTACAGGACACCCAAAATTCCCTTTCGGGAGGCGAGGGAAGGGTTAGAAATTCTCACTTACCCTGCTGAAGAGTGAGGAGAGGCGAAGGGAGGAGAAGAGCGAATGAAGCCAGCTGGGCCCGGAGCCTTTTTATACTCCCGTCCATCCTTCCTCCTGGAAGTGAGACAGCCATTGACCATTCCAGCCTCCCTGTTTATCCATCCAAAGCCATATTTTTTAGCCACATGTGTCACCTGGAATTTGCGTTTCGCCTCATTACCGGAGATCACCACCCTCGTTCTGCCTCGTCATGGTTTAGCCTGGAGATAATCAAAGGCCTCCCATGAATTTGGATGAATTTGTCCTCCCGGCAACCTTGCCAGGGAGCCAAAAAAAAATGCGGCCTCGTATCTGCTGGACAGAGACGTTCCGGGACTGACTCAGCAGCAGCTGGTGCTGAATCAGAGCCGGAGCCGGAACCGAACCCCGGCGGCGTGCCGGTGCTTTCGTCGGAATGGGGTTTGGAATGGACAGGGAAAAATGTCAGGAAAAGGGGGGGCGTCCGTTCGCCGTCACTGGAGGCACACGTGAGGCGGGAGCAAGGAGTGTTTGGGGTGTCTGGGGCTCAGTCACCACCCGGTGACTCCGTGCAAATCCGTTGTGGGATGGTTTGGGATCGTCCAATTCCCCCACCCTGCCGTGGGCAAGGACACATCCAGCTGCTCCGGGACCAGGCTGCTCTGAGCTCCGTCCAGCCTGTCCCTGGATGCTTCCAGGTTTGGGAAGTTCGCTTTTATTTAACAATTCCTATTATTAGTAGTATTTTTATTAATATTTCAATTAAAAGCGGGCAGCTCTGCCTTGCGCAAGAGGCAAGCGCCCGGGACTGGGTGTGCTGCACCCCAAATCAACATTTCCCTCCCTGGATTCCCAAGTCCAGCCGGATCCTGGAATCCTGGCCTGGATCAGGACCCCCCTGCAGGCAGGGAGGGGTTCGGGGGTGGTGCAGGACCCTCGGAGGGTGCTGGAAGGGGATGGAGCCCGGAATGACCCAAAAGCTGAGAGGATTGAGGTGGAAGAGAAGGGCCCAGCACAGAAACTGCTGCTGGCGGGAGGCAGGCACCCGGGAGCAGACTTTGTGGAAGTGAAACTATTTTCTGGGAGGGAGGGAGAGGAAGGGAGGGACGTCAAGGTAAGGCAGAGCCTTGGGCAGCTGCAGCCCGGCAGGAAGAGCGGGGAGGAATTTTCGGGAGCGATTTTTTTTTTTTCAGGGTGTGAAATAGCAGCTCTCGGTTGAGGACCTCGCCACATTATCCTGAGAGCCGCCTAATGAGAGGATGGCGCATCCTGCCTGGCCAGTTCCCGGCTGCTGCCTGGCATCCTCGGGGATCCCGGGGCTGCTCGGGACAGGGGTCGGCCCAGGTGAGCTGGGACCAGCCCCGAGGACGGCGACAGGGACCTGGCTTAGGGGGCAGATTGAGATTTTAGAGATGTTTCGTCCCCGCGGGAAATGCCAGCAGCTCCTGCCCCAGGCTCCCCCCGGCCCGGGAGCAATTCCTGGAGTGGAATTCTGGGGAAGCAACGCGGGTAATCGTGAATTCTCCGCGTTTCCTCCCTGGGAGGAGAGAAAAATGCGCTTGGGCACGTCCGTGTGTGAACTTACAGGGAATTAACGGGGCAGAAGCAGAGGGGGATTTTCCATCGGCAAATCCCGCGGCTGTGAGAGGGGAGGGCGAGGCGGGCTCCGGGTGGAACCGAGGCACCCGAATCATTTTTTGGGGAGGGGGATGTGGATGCTGAAGCAAGCAAGGCACCGAGGCAGCGTGGAAACGGGGTCAGAAAAGGGCATTAAACGCACCAAAGGACGGCAGCGCGGAGCTTTCCGTGTTTTGGCACCACCCGAAGGCAGCAGAGGGTTCTCAGCGTTTGTTTTACGAGTTCAGAACCTGGGAACTCAGCCTGGCCGAACCGGCGCGTCCCGAGTGTCGGGCTGTCCGCAGGGGCTGGCTGTGGCTGCTGAGGTGGGAATCCGTGGAGTTTTCCCAGCTGGGATGTGCCTGTGCCAGGCTCTTTGGGAAAACATCCCCCGCTTTTTTTTTTTTTTTTTTTTTGTGAGTTTATGAATTATTTTCCTGCAATCAGAATCTGGTTTGGGCTGGAAGGGACCTTAAAAATCCGCTTATTCCACCTCATTCCACAGGCAGGGACGCTTGCCACTATCCCAGGCGGCTCCGAGCCCCGTCCAACCTGGTCTTGGGCACTTCCAGAGATGGCAGAACCAGGAATTCCCTGGAAAACCTGCGCCAGGTCCTCGCCACCCTCACAGGGAACGATTGATTGCCAGTATCCGACCTCAGTTTCCCCTCTGTCAGCCTGGCCCCACTCCCCTTTGTCCAGTCCCTGCAGCTCCTGAGGAAAAATCCCTCTCCAGCTTCCCTGGAGCCCCTGCGGGTCCTGGGAGGTGCTCTGAGGTCTCCACACGTTTTTTACTCCTATTCCCTTCCTGTTTCTCTGTTATTTTTATACCGAGAGGGCAAACATCATTCCCAGAGGTGCCAGAAACTCCGGTTTGAATTAATTCAGCAGGGATGCCCTGATTTCCTTTGTGCTCCCAGGGGAATCCCAACACGGGGAAAAAAAAAAACAAAAAACAAAACAACAACAACCCAAAACCCAAACAACCAAAAAACCCAAAACAAAACAAACAAAAAAACCCCCAAACCCAATAAGACCCCCACAAACAAACAAACAAATAAAACACCAAAAAACCAAAACAACCAACAAAACAAAACAAAACAAAATGAAGCCACCAAAACCAATAAAACCCCCACAAACAAACAAACAAAACACCAAAAAAACAAAACAACCAACAAAACAAAACAAAATGAAACAAAAAAACCCCAAACCAAAGCAAAAAAACTCCACCAAAAAAAAAAAAAAACCCAAACCCCACCAAAAAACCCCAAACAAACAAAAAACCAAACCAAAACCAAACCAACCAACCAACCAAAAAAACCCCCAAACCAAACCAAACCCAAAAAAAACCCCAGGAAAAGGTGAAAGGCGCAGCAAACCCCTCTGGATCCACCGGGGAACAAACAGATCAGCACCAGGAGGTTGCAGGGTCACAAACTACAGATTTTATTGGGGTTTTTTTTTGTTTGTTTGTTTGTTTTTTTCAGACAGATGGAGGCAAAGCAGCGACGGGAAGAGCGAAACATCCCACACACCAAGAGGAGAGCCCAGAGCAGGACCCGCGCTCGCCGGAGGAACTCGCGGGGCCGCGGCTTCGGGGCTCATCACAAGCACCAGGGGAGGGAAGGCGGGAGAGGAAGAGGAGTTCTACGGTCCCTAAACGCAGGAGGAGGAGCTCTGGAGGCGTTTTCCACGTCCACGTCCATCCCCAGGAGGGAATGAGCCGGCCGGGCTCAGTTGCCGCCGCAGCAGCCGCCGTTGTTGCCGCCGCAGCAGCCCCTGTTGTTGCGGCTCATGGTGTAGCAGCAGGTCATGGGCATGCAGCAGGACTGCATGGGCATGCAGCAGGGGCTGCAGCACTGCGTGGGGCAGCACATGGGCCTCTTGCAGCAGGTCTTGGGGCTGCTGTAGCAGCACACGTTGTAGCTGTTTCCGCCGCCGCAGCATCCGTTGGGCATCTTGGTGGTGGGAGTGGAGGCGAAGCTGGAAGGGAAGGAGAGGGTTTGTCTTTTTCTCTGCCTGGATCTCCCAGAGGTTGAGGCAGCTGGGAGCGCTCTTATCCCCAAATCCACCCCAAACCGGCCAGGGATGTGTCCTGAATCCCAGGACAGCTCCTATGCTCTGGGCATTTTGGTTCTGCCGGAGAGAATCCACCTGGGTGTAGCCCCCAAAAAACCAATCTCTGGTCCCTCCAAAACCAATCTGCAGCCCCAGGTCTTCTGCAGTGTCCAGTCCCGAACCGGAAAATCCCAGAAAATCCTGGAGGAGCCCAGGGAAACAGAGTCCCAAAGTAAAGAGAAAGGAGCAAAGCTCAACTTACCCTTGCTGAGCAGTGGAGGAGAGGAGAAGTCGAGATGATCGAATGAAGACCCCTGGGCCAGGGCAGCCTTTTATACGCTCCAAAGCTTCCTCCCCTGGAAATGAGGCATCCCTCGGCAATTCCAACTCCGTGGATCACCCGGGGTATCTCCCCCTCACGTGCCTTCCTTCCTCCCTCCGGTGTTCAGCCTCTGCCTCCTTCTGCTTGCTCACCGCCTCGATTGTGCCCCGCAATTACTCCTCCAGAGAGGAACAACAGATGCAAATTTCCTAATGGATTTGCGTTAATGGCGCCGCAGGGAGGGAGGGAGCGCTGAGGTATTCCCATCCCTTCCCAAGGAATGACCTTGGGACACAAGGGACGCTCCGCGGTGTGCCTGGGGGGGAGCCGGCTGCTGAGGCAGTGGGACAACCACGCCTGGAACTCGGAGCTGTCATTGCTCACGTGTCCCCTCTGCCCCCGGCCGGGATCTTTGGGGGCCAGTGGAAACTTTTGGTCAATGGGAATAATTTTTTTCCTTGCGTCTGTGGTCAAAGTTTAGGCTGAAATTTTCCCCTTTTCTCAGCCTTGCTCTTGGGCCTCCCTTCAGGGTGATGGGTCCTCACACTCCCTGTTTTTAGGGTTTTTTTTAATTATTTTATTTTTTTTTAAATTTTATTTTTGTTGTATTATTAAGATTTTTTTCATTTTCATCCGTGGGATGGATGGGTTGAGCCTCAACGCAGCGGCTTTCAAAGCAGCAGCGCTCACGCCGGGGTTTTTCCCTGCCTCTGCTGCGCACATCCCATTCTCTGAGATGATCCCAAAAATTTCTGGGTCTGAGGAGAGTTTGTGGTGATTTGGAGGAACCGTGGCCACACGCAGAGCAGGGACAGCTCCACGTTAGGCGTTGATGGTGTTTCCACGTGATGAGAGGGGCCTCCGGTAAAAAGATGGGAATTCCAGGATGCTGAGGCAGCACCGGTTCACGGCAAAAAGAGGGCTGCCGTCACATCCAGGAGACTCTGACTGTGAGGCTGACGTGGTGGCAGGTGATCCCTGGTGACTGGGACAGGATCTGCCTTTCCAGGATGTGACCAGGACCTCTTGTGACGTCGGCTGTCCCTTCTGGAATTGTCCCCAGGGAAGCATGGCTTTGGTCACCCAGTAATCACCAAGAGCCGCCCGCGGGAAGCAACGTCCTCCTCGTGCAAACCCTCAAACATCTCCCCTGAATCAACCACTCATCGCATTTTTATCGGGTTTTATTGTTGTCCTGTTGGCCGAGACGATCCCAGTGTTGTGGTCATAGAAATAGGGAATGGTTTGGGCTGGAAGAAACCCCGAGGATCACCCAGTCCAACCCCGCTGGATGGGCAGGGACACCTTCCACTACCCCAGGCTGCTTCAAGCCTCATCCAGCCTGGCCTTGGACGCTTCCAGGGACGGGACACCCATGGAATAACCTGTGCCAGGGCATGGCCACCCTCACAGGGAAGGATTTATTCCCAGTATCCCATCTAAACCCATCTCTCCTCCAGGCTGAACCACCCCACCGCCCTCAGTACTGACAGCATTTGGATTTATTCCCAATATCCCATCCAGACCCGTCTCTCCTCCAGGCTGAACCACCCCACCGCCCTCAGTACTGACAGCATTTCCCCTGCTGTTCGATGCCATTTAAACCTGCGCTTGGGTCAGAAATGACATCGACACAGAGCTCCTTTCACAGGCCGTGCCCCGTCCTGTGATGTCTTTGGAACGTTCCACGGTGGTCCTGCGGGTTTGAGTCTGTTCCCGCAGCTTTTCCGGTGCGGGGTGAGGCCAGGCTGGATGGAGCTCTGCTCAAGCTGGGGGTGTCCCTGTCCACGGCCGGGGTGTCGGAACGAGATTGTTTTCAACGTCCCTCCCAACCCAACCCAACCCAACCCGTTCCACGGTCCTGTGATTCAAAGACCAAATGAATATTCACAATAATTCACAATATTCCCCCAGCAGAAAGCACTTTTATAAAATGTCCCGAAGCGGGATATCGCTCTGCCCGATTTACGATCAATAAAAACCCTCCTCAAGAGCCAAGCAAGGTTTTGAGAGGAGCCCAACACGCAGAGAAGATGATTTTAACCCAGATGTCTGGTGTGAAGGTTGGAGGAAGCAAATCAAGCCGGAGCTCCGGGCGTTTTCTCCAGACCTGCAATTCCCAGCTGAGTCCTGCATTTTAATAGCAAAGAAAGTCCCAGCCAGGGAGGGAAGGTTTCGTTGACTCACGGGTTTGCTATTTCAGGAATGAGGCTTTTAAGTTGGATGCCAACCCCGGCTTTCATTCCCGGGCTCGTACTCCAGGAACGCACAGGGGGGGAAACGCTCTGCTCCCGTAAAAATCCTTCAAGGATTTCGGGAGGGGTTTCCAAGCTTTTGCTTTTGGAAGGTGGTGGTGGGAAGAAGACGCTGCCTGCTGTCCAGTGAGTAGTGAATTCCCCTCGGTACCTATTGGAAAAGCCCTTCCAGGGTCAGGGATGAGCTCCTGTGAATCCCACAGCTTTTCCTCCCCGAGGAGCAGCTCCCATCTCTGCTCCGGGACCAGGACGGGACCTGAGGGAACGGCTGGAGCTGTGCCAGGGAAGGTCTAGGTTGGATATTTCTGGAAAGTTCTGTCCCCAGAGGGTAGTGGGACGATGCCCAGGCTCGCCAGGGAATGGGCACGGCCCCGAGAGCTCCGGGGGAGTTTGGGCAGCGCTGCCAGGGATGCCCAGGGTGGGATTTCGGAGTGTCTGTGGAGGGGGCAGGAGCTGGACTCCATGGTCCTGCTGGATCTTTTCCAAGCCAGGATTTTCAAGGATTCTCTGATTTATGGAGTGCTGTGTTTTTGGTCCTTGCTCTTTGAGTTTTAATTAACTCCAGCTTTCATTTCTTTAGTAAAATCTGAGCTGAGGTGAATGATCAGGAGGGCCAAGAAGGGATCAAGGAAAGGACTTTGGAGCTCATCCCATTCCTCCCCTTGCCATGGGACAACTTCCACTGTCCCAGGCTGCTCCAAGCTCCATCCCACCTGGCCTTGGACACTTCCAGGGATCCAAGGGCAGCCACAACTGCTCTGGGCGCCCATTCCAGAGGATCAGGAATGCTCCACTTGCTTCAGATGTGACCTAATCCGTGCCAACAGTCTGGACAGCTTTTTGTGTCCCAAACGATCTGCTGTGCCACGGGGACACATCCAGGACCTTGGCCAAAGGCGCAGAAAGTGCCGGAATGAGGACAAACTCTGGGCAAAGTGACAAACCCTGGGCAAAGTGACAAATCCTGGGCAAGGTGACAAACCCTGGGCAAAATGACAAACCCTGGGCAAAGTGACAAACTCTGGGCAAAATGACAAATCCTGGGCAAGGTGACAAACTCTGGGCAAAGTGACAAACCCTGGGCAAAGTGACAAACTCTGGGCAAAGTGACAAACCCTGGGCAAGGTGACAAACCCTGGGCAAGGTGACAAACCCTGGGCAAAGCCACGTAAGAACAACCAAAAGACCAAAGGCTGTGTTTTGCTCAGCGCTAAATTTTATTGTCTACAAGTCAGGAGAGGAAATGAAAAGCGATCACAGCGACACCAGAGGGTTTCCCAAACACCAAGAGGAGAACGAACACCCCGCTAACACCTAACGCCCTCACACAATGGCTGATAAATTCAGGTGTACTCAAGACAGCCAATAATTAGAGACAGAAGAAGCAGTTTAAGCTTGAAAAGAAGAAGCAAATAGCTGTGAACTGGCTCCATCACGATGAGATCCGGAGCAGATTTTTCCCCGGGGCAGCTCAGCAGCTCTTCTTGAGGCTGGCGCAGCACTGCTGGATGGGGATGCAGGGGGTGCAGTACCTCCGCACCGGGGTGCAGCAAACCATCACGGGCTTCTTCACCACGCAGGAGCAGCAGGGGCAGCAGCAGGGCCGGGGGACGCAGCACACGGACTTCACCTTGGTGCAGCACACGGACTGGCACGGGTCACAGCACACGGACTGCTGGCACGGGTCACAGCTGCAGGACTGCTGGCACGGGTCACAGCTGCAGGACTGCTGGCATGGGTCACAGCTGCAGGACTGCTGGCACGGGTCACAGCTGCAGGACTGCTGGCACGGGTCACAGCTGCAGGACTGCTGGCATGGGTCACAGCTGCAGGACTGCTGGCACGGGTCACAGCACGGCTTCTGGCACGGGTCACAGCACACAGACTGCTGGCACGGGTCACAGCACGGCTTCTGGCATGGCTCACAGCACACAGACTGCTGGCACGGGTCACAGCACGGCTTCTGGCACGGGTCACAGCACACAGACTGCTGGCACGGGTCACAGCACGGCTTCTGGCACGGGTCACAGCACACGGACTGCTGGCACGGGTCACAGCACGGCTTCTGGCATGGGTCACAGCAGACAGTCTGGCATGGATCACAGCACGGCTTCTGGCACGGGTCACAGCACACGGACTGCTGACACGGGTCACAGCATGGCTTCTGGCATGGGTCACAGCACACAGACTGGCACGGGTCACAGCAGGGCTTCTGGCACGGGTCACAGCAGCAGGATTGCTGGCACGGGTCACAGCACGGCTTCTGGCACGGGTCACAGCACACGGTCTTGCAGGGCTCACAGCACACGGACTGCTGGCACGGGTCACAGCACACAGACTGGCACGGGTCACAGCACGGCTTCTGGCATGGGTCACAGCTGCAGGACTGCTGGCACGGGTCACAGCACACGGTCTTGCAGGGCTCACAGCACACAGACTGGCACGGGTCACAGCACGGCTTCTGGCACGGGTCACAGCAGCAGGATTGCTGGCACGGGTCACAGCATGGCTTCTGGCACGGGTCACAGCTGCAGGACTGCTGGCACGGCTCACAGCACACAGACTTGCAGGGGCTGCAGCACACAGACTTGCAGGGGCTGCAGCACACAGTCTTGCAGGGGCTGCAGCATGCCATCTTGCAGGGGCTGTAGCACACGGTCTTGCAGGGGCTGCAGCACACGGTCTTGCTCTTCACAACAGAGCAGCATCCCGTGGAACAGCATCCAGTGGAGCACATGGTGTTGGGAGAGGAGCGAAGGGTGGCCGGAGCGAGGACCTGGAACACAGAGGGCTTGGAGATTCATCCCATCTTCCCACACTGTCTCAGCCCACATCCCGCCCTGCTTCCTATTTCTTTGTCCTGAGCTGGAAACCCACGGTCCTCGCAGGAACTGAACCAACGGTTGCTCTGTCCCAGAGATATTTGAACTCTCCTGGGAGCTGCCCACTCCCTGCTCATCCAGGACCTTCTCTCCCTGAACTTCCACCCCGAGCAGCTCATTTTCCACTGAGCTCCCTCCACCTTTTCCGAGAGGCAACAGATCAACAGCCTCAGAAAGAAATCTGGATCCCAGGCAGAGCCGTAGGGCACGGAGCCCATAGCACAGAGCCCATAACCCTGGAACTGTAAAACCTTGGAATCACAAACCCACGGAATCACAAAGCCGTAGAATCAAAGAACAGCTCGGGTCGGAAGGCACCTTTAAAGCTCCATCCAGCCCAACGCCCTGCAGAGGTCGGACACAAAGACTCAGCCTCAACCCAACCCAACGCCCAAAGCCAAATGAGAACCGAGGACCCCTGGTAGGAAGCACTCACCGTTCTTGCTGAAGGCTGAAGGTGTGTGAGGAGCAGAGGGCACCTGGAGACCTTTTATTGAGGTCGGAATTGCCCTGCCGGACATGAGGTACCCCCCAGCAATCCGTGATTTACGCACGAAGCCTGTACTTATTCACCCACTGGGCCTTCGTGTGTTTAGTCTTTGCCTCGTGGCTTTTGACCAACCCCTCAATTTTGGGTCATTATCAATTTGCTGCCTGAATTTTTTACAATTTTTTAATGTCGAGTTAATTCTTGTGGGACGCTGGAAGGTGCTGTCTCCGCTCGCTTTGCATACGGCAAGGCTGCTGCATGGAGATGATTAATTAACATAAAAATCCTAATTAAGATTGAGGTGCAGTGGATTCCAGAGGCGCGCAGAAGCTTCTGGACGTCAGTTGCTCCCTGATATGATTTTCAAAGTGGAATTCCAGGAAGCGCAATTCCATGGCCCCGTGCTTTGTGTCTGAACGCAGAAACGGTGGAGCCCAAAATCCTTCTTCGGGAAAACCCAGAAAGTTCCTGGCACCTCATCCCTCTCTGCCTTATCCCATGGGAAAACACGTGTCCTTGGCCTTGGAGCAGAACCATGGAATCATGGAATATCCCAGGCTGGAAGGGAAATTCCCGGTCCAGCTCCTGGCCCTGCACAGCCCCAACAATCCCCACCCCGTGCCTCAGGTCGTTGCCTGAACTCTCCTTGAGCTCTGTCGGGCTCGAGGCCTTGCCAACAGCAGACACTTTGCCTGCAAATTCATCGTGGAAATTTGGAATCGGTTTGGGGTCGAATCGGACCCCGCGTTTTTTCCAATTCCTCTTTGATGCACTCAGATGGAAGCAAAATGCAAAACCGCTCTGGAAGTTTTGCATCCTGTTTATGCTCGGCATGACTTGATCTGCAAAATTCCTATTCAATTCCTTCCAGATCCCAAGATGCCCCGGAGTAGTGGAAGAGCCACCTACGGATGTTAATTCTGGAGAAACTCCGTGCTCAGCTCCCAGTCACCCGCTGGCAGCGATTAGTGCCGGCGCTAATGATCACGCCGTGATCAGTCATTAATGACGGATGCTAATATCTGCTTTTGCATAAAAGCCCCATGTGATTGTCCCGAGCACCTCGAGGATCGCAAATTAAACAACGACTTTATTAAAAAGATGATCTCTCTCCGGTCAGGTGAAATATTTGGTGCCTGAGGTCACCCTCCGGGGAAGGGCTGCTCCTGCTGGGGGCCGAGGGACCCCTTGAATCCCTGGAGACTGAGGGACCCCCTGAATCCCTGGAGACTGAGGGATCCCCTGAATCCCTGGAGACTGAGGGATCCCCTGAATCCCTGGAGACTCAGGGACCCCCTGAATCCCCGGAGACTGAGGGACCCCCTGAATCCCTGGAGACTCAGGGACCCCCTGAATCCCTGGAGACTGAGGGACCCCCTGAATCCCTGGAGACTGAGGGATCCCCTGAATCCCTGGAGACTGAGGGACCCCCTGAATCCCTGGAGACTGAGGGATCCCCTGAATCCCTGGAGAACAAGGGACCCCCTGAATCCCTGGAGAACAAGGGATCCCCTGAATCCCTGGAGACCGAGGGACCCCTTGAATCCCTGGAGACTGAGAGACCCCCTGAATCCCTGGAGACCCAGGGACCCCCTGAATCCCTGGAGACTGAGGGACCCCCTGAATCCCTGGAGAACAAGGGATCCCCTGAATCCCTGGAGACCCCTCACTCCTGCTGGGGTGACGGAGGGCAGATCTCGGCTGCGTTTACCCATCCCGTTCCGGATGCTGAGGACGCTTTGGGTCACCGGAACTTTCCCGTTTGATCCCGGTGACACAAATCCTCCGCTCCCCCTCGGTTCTGCCCGCGTCACGCTTGGAGGAGCTGGTCCTGCCTCGGAGAACCCACGGGACCGTGAAGTCACCACTTCTCCGGGCAAGGTCACCCCAAGGTCAACGTTCCTGTTCCCTGTGAGCTGGATTTCCTCCTGGGGTCACGACCTTGAGCAGGGTGCCACCCATCTTCACCTAATTAGCGATTGAAATTAGCGCCCGGCTCAGCACCCGAGGAGGCTCGGGGCGAGCTCCAGGGGATTCCAGGGAAGGGACAGGAAACTCCAGCGTTAGAGACGAGGGTCATCCTGGGCAGGGAGGTGAAGGAGGAGAGGTCGGACAAAACGAGGAGGTTTTAGGTTGGTTTTGTGCGGATTTGGTGCATGGATCTGTGCAAAAAAACCCTCACCCATGGTTACAGCTGGATGTGACCACCAGAGGTGTTTAAAGCTCTGGAGGTGGATCCATAGGTCCAACAGCGGTTTTGCAAAGGAAAATACTCCAATTGGAGCCGTACAAATTTCTCAATTATTATTTTGCTTTGAGTGGAAGGAGTGCCCAGGCTCTGAACCGCGCCCGGAGGAGCTGAGCTCTGTTTGTTTGGATTGGAGATCCAGGAAAGCAATCCTTCCTGGGAGACCGCTGAGGCAAATTCCTGCCCATTAATCCCCGGGGGTTTCCTCACAGTTTATCCCGGCTGTGGAATCTGCTGCGTCATTATTTGACCTGTCCATTCAGGCAGCCTGGGTTTCTCTTGCCAAATGTTTGTGGTCCTTTAAGGCCTCCTCACCCTCACAGGAATGATTGACTCCCGGTATCCCACCTAAAACTCCTC
This sequence comes from Hirundo rustica, assembly GCF_015227805.2. Lineage (NCBI taxonomy): Eukaryota > Metazoa > Chordata > Aves > Passeriformes > Hirundinidae > Hirundo > Hirundo rustica. The sequence goes on from NC_053478.1 coordinate 1,759,450, forward strand.
TCCATCACTCTGACCCCATTCCCTGAGCCTTGCCCCTGCAGTTCCTGAGGAAAATCTCCCTCGCCAGCTTCCCTGGAGTCCTGTCAGATCCTGGGAGAGGCTCTGAGGTCTCCGCAGCCTCAACATTCCCGACATTCCCAGCCTGGATCCGGAGGGGAAAGGTTCCTTATCAGCTTTATGACCTCCTCTGGGTTTGGAAAAGGAAATAAAACGTGCCGCCGTCAGTGACAGAGGAGAAAGCTGGAAGCTGGGGCAGTGAAAGGGAGTGAAAATCTCTGCTTGAAGACCAAACCAGTGGCTGTGGCCACGAAACCTCAGTAACTCCATCCCCACCTGCAGGGAGGGCAGGAATGAGTAAGAAAAATTAATTTTTTTTGCCGGCTGGTGCGAGGCCGACACCTCTTAGCAAGGGCAAGAACCTCCCCCAGGCAGGTGAATCATCCACTGCTCTCTGTCCCGGCTGCAACTTTTCCTTTTTAACCCATTCCTCTCTAATGAGCATTTTTCTCCGTAGCCTATAAATAACTAATTCCAATCCCTTATTGACCAACCGGTCATTTGGTGGCTGTTGCAGCACTCAGCTCGTTCCAGGCTGTTTCCCACGCCAGGGATGGGTGATGAGGGGTGAATCACGCTGGGGAAACCTTCACTTATTTTTGCACTGCAGAAAATGGTTAATTGAGGCTGTCCCACGTTCCAAACCCACCCACCCCCCTCACCCCCACCCCGGGGGATTTGGTTTTATTTCAGTTCCAAAAATAGCAGCGGCTGTGAAAGGAGAAACTCGTGGGGAAAACGTGAACGCGCAGGTCAGGCTGGAAACCCCAACGTCTGCTGGGCCCAGGGCAAGGATTTGTTTCGCCCAGGAATTCACCCCTCGTGCTCCTCCCAGCCCTGCAGGCGTTTTCCACAGGTTTCCTTGGCATTCCTGCGGCTCCAGGGATTAAATTACGATTCCGAACCCACAAGAAAAGAGAGGTGCCACCAGAGCAGCACAGAATCCCAGAGAAAAGAGGTCCCAGGCCACCAAATCCAACCTGTGACCCATTCCTGCCTCGTCACCCAGCCCAGGGCGCTGAGGGACACCTCCAGGGATGGACACTCCAAACCTCCCCGGGCAGCCCCTGCCAAGGCCTGAGCGCCCCTTTCCAGGAGGAAATTCCTGCTGATTCCAGCCTGAGCCTCCTGCCAGGGAATTGTGCAGAGCAAAGTCCCCCCTGAGCCTCCTTTCCCCCAGGCTGAGCTCCCTCAGGAGTTCTCCAGCCTCTTCCCCACCTCTGTGTCCTTCTCCAGACCCTTCCCCACCTCCATTCCCTTCTCCAGACCCTTTCCCAGCCCCATTCCCTTCTCCAGACCCTTTCCCAGCCCCATTCCCTTCTCCAGACCCTTTCCCAGCCCCATTCCCTTCTCCAGACCCTTCCCCAGCTCCGTTCCCTTCTCCAGACCCTTCCCCAGCTCCATTCCCTTCTCCAGCCCCTTCCCCAGCTCCGTTCCCTTCTCCAGCCCCTTCCCCAGCTCCGTTCCCTTCTCCAGACCCTTCCCCAGCTCCGTTCCCTTCTCCAGCCCCTTCCCCAGCTCCATTCCCTTCTCCAGCCCCGCTCCAGCCCCGTTCCCTTCTCCAGACCCTTCCCCACCTCCGTGTCCTTCTCCAGCCCCTTCCCCAGCTCTGTTCCCTTCTCCAGACCCTTCCTCACCTCTGTGTCCTTCTCCAGCCCCTTCCCCAGCCCCATTCCCTTCTCCAGCCCCTTCCCCACCTCCATTCCCTTCTCCAGCCCCTTCCCCAGCCCCGTTCCCTTCTCCAGACCCTTCCCCAGCCCCATTCCCTTCTCCAGACCCTTCCCCAGCCCCATTCCCTTCTCCAGACCCTTCCCCAGCTCCATTCCTTTCTCCAGACCCTTCCCCAGCTCCGTTCCCTTCTCCAGACCCTTCCCCAGCTCCCTTCCCTTCTCCAGACCCTTCCCCAGCTCCGTTCCCTTCTCCAGACCCTTCCCCAGCCCCGTTCCCTTCTCCAGCCCCTTTCCCAGCCCCATTCCCTTCTCCAGACCCTTCCCCAGCCCCTCAGGGCCCCTCCTGGCCCAGCCCATTCAATGGGGCAGTGACTGAAAACACCCAGCACTGTCAGGTCGGCTCGAAACACCATTTTTATTGTCTTGCTGGAGAACGAAGCAGCAAAGCAAGAAGGGAACCCTTCCCAGAGGAAAAAACAAACAGCCCAGAGCTCCTAAAACCGAGAGGTTTCATCCCAAAACTGCTTCACCCCCGGCAGCTTCAGGAGGCTTCAGGAGGAGAAGTGACGAAGCTGCACCAGCAATCTCCGGGCGAGGAGCGACCCGGAGCATCCCGGAACGCTGCCCTCAGAATTTGGGGTAGGCGGGCAGCTTGCAGATGTTCTTGGTGACCTGGGGGCAGAGCGGGGGGCAGTAACGCTGCACCGGGGGGCAGCAGGGCTGCACCGGGGGGCAATAGCGCTGCACCGGGGGGCAATAGCGCTGCACCGGGGCGTAGCAGGGCTGCACCGGGGCGCAGCAGGGCGTCACGTAGCTGAACTTCTGCACGGGCTGCCTCTGGACGGTGAAGTGGCAGGAGGGCCCCGAGTCGTGGCAGGAGGAGCGGGAGCCGTGGCAGGAGGAGCGGGAGCCGTGGCAGGAGGAGTCGTAGTCGTGGCAGGAGCCGCGGGAGCACATGGTGCTGGAGTTCCGGAAGAGCTGTTTGGAGCAAGGGGTCAAGCGCGGTGAGAGGAGGCTCTGATTCACTTCTTGTACTCCCGCCCTTTTCTTTCTTAAGGATATTTTTTTCTTGAGATCTCCCCTGCTCTCTTTCTCTCCTTTTTTTTTTTCACCCCTTTAATCCAGACCCGATCCCGCCGGATCTGCTGGGAGTGCTCTGGGAATTGGGGTGTGAAATCAGGGCCCTGTGGGTCCCTTGGAGCCCCAGGAGCCCATCAGCCAAACCCCAGTTCCAGCAGAGTTTGTGTCACACGAGGGTCCCTCCGGCGGCTGCGCCTTTCCCGGGAATCCCTGGGAATCCCGACTCGTCCGTCCCTCCGCGCACGCAGGAGGCGCTTCCCTAAATCCCAGCTCCCACAACATCCATAAAAACCCCCGGTGGAGGTTTCCTCTCCATCAGCAAGAACAGGAACAATGAGGTCGGCCTTACCTTCTACAGCTTCAGAGAGAAGTTTCTGGAAGCGAAGGCGAGCGTCTGCGGGGGACGGGGCCGAGGGACCTTTTATCCCCTCCCGGGGCCGTGAGGCACCTCCTCGCGATGACGCCTTAATTATTCCTGCCTCCAATCCCGCGGATGTTTGCGCTTCCCCCGTCTCGAGGTGTTCCCTCCTTGACGGTGATTCCTCCCGCCGGGATTTTGGGAGGCAGCGCTCTCCCATTTCCTGGAGACTGACACCGAGGTGACGGGCGTTAATTAGGGGCGAGGGACACGGCCCGGGTTGCGTCAGGCGCGGAAAGGTCTCAGAAACGCTGACTCCTGGGGCTGGTCTCCCCGTCGGGCGCAGGTTGACAGCTCAGGGATTTAATTCCCCTCTTGCCGAGTGCCAAGAGGAAATGGGATTACCGGGCTGCAATTCCCGGGGGTGGCACAAGGCTGGAAAATCCGGAGGGATCTCCGCGGCTCCCTGGGATGGCCAGGAGTCAAATGTTCCCGATGCCTCACGTGTCCCTCCAGTTGGCGGGTGACCGGGGTGACCCCATCGGGTTCTCCCACGTGAATCACGGATTATAAATGTGTAGGATCAGGGGAAAAACATCTGATCCCGAGGCCTGCACGAGGTTTGAGGGTGTTAAATCATCCCGTTCCTTGGCTTCTTTTTCCTTCTGTGATCCCTCACGGTTTTGTTTTTTTTTTCACCTGTGTTACCCTGGTTTTTCTGAGTTTTTCTGAGTTTTTCTGAGTTTTTCTGAGTTTTTCTGAGTTTTTCTGAGTTTTTCTGAACCTTTAGATTTTCTTAAATAGAGTCAGATCTTTTTAGTTATTGTACAACATTAAGAGCAGTTTTCTACCTTTCTCACAGATGTAACATAAACAAATCATTTGTTTTTCATTCTCTGTCCTTTGTTTGCATATTTCTAACCTGAAAACAACTGTAACTGACAATTGGTCTGGCCACTGAGGCTGAGGGGTGGAAACCCCAAAAAGCCAATCTTCTGCTAGACCCACAAATGTATACAAGGTAAAAAAAATAAACAAAGGGGTCTCTTTTTCTCTCAGCTCTCTCAGCTGGGAGCTGAGATCAGAAGGACCTCTGCGAAAATCTCTTGTCGGTGTGTGACTGCTTTGTGTGTCTCGGTGACACACCTGGCCTCACCGGAGGGCTCAGAGGAGCTGAAGTCTGAGCAAATTTTGGGTTTTGTCACTGCTGGTGGGAGTTTGGGCGCTGCGGCTGGATTTGTGACCCTGCTTGACTCAGGGTTTGAGGCGCGAGAAAGCGGAACTGGGAAAACGCTGCCCATTGGAGGAATTCACTGACCGGGAAGATCTGCCAAACTGGGGGTGTCCCACGGGCACCCAATTCCTTGTGGGGAGCTCTGTGGAGCACAGCAGGAATTCCTCAGGGATCTTTGGTGACCCAGGTGTTCCTCAGCCCAGGGGACAAAGTGGGAGCTTGTGTGACAATTCTCCTTTTGTCCCGGCTTTGGCCTGGAGCGTCGCCTTGATGCGCTCCAAAATCTTTCTACCTCCTCAAATGTTTGAAAATTTATGTCCAAGGTGTGAAATAGAGCTCGGGGTAAGTTGTTAGATATTGAGAAGGAGAACTGGCAACTGGGACTTACTTATTCCCCTTCCATTTAATTTCCTGGAATCGCTGAGGCTGGAAAAGCCCTCAGAGATCCAATTGAGTCCAATCTTTGACCATCTCCCCCTTTCCTTTCCTTTCCTGATGTGTCTTCTATTCATTCCCGAATGAACGTGGGAATTATTTGCCACCAAATATTGGGATTCTTTGTAAAACACAGAGAAATCGGAATTGAAAATCCCGGAAAAAATTACCCCCCAAAAAAATCAAGGAGGAAGAGAACAAAGGAATTCAAAGGCAACGAGGGTCTCATGAATCAGATTTATTGTTTCCCACACCCAGATGAGTCCGAAACAGCAGTGCAACGCAGAGAAAGGTTCCCAACAAAGCAATCATGCCCCGAATAATCAGAAAGGACATTATTTCCAGAACAATTTAGCGAGAACGACACCATGAACGTTAATTAGGGGAAGATTTCATCCCCCACCAGGATCCCGCATGGCAGAGACCCAGGGATTTCAGCCGAGGTCGGAGCGTCCGAGGTCGGAGCACGGGGCTGGACCCTGTTCAGAACTTGGGACACGCCGGTGGAAGGTTCCAGATGTTCTTGGTGTACTGGGGGCAGCAGGGGACAGGGGGGCAGCAGGGGACAGGGGGACAGCAGGGGACAGGGGGACAGTAGCGCTGCACGGGGGGACAGTAGGGGACGGGGGGACAGCAGGGGACAGGGGGACAGCAGCGCTGCACGGGGGGACAGCAGGGCCTCAGGTAGGTGCATTTCTGCGCCGGCTGCCTCTGGACGTGGCGGCAGGAGGGCTCGGGCTCGTGGCAGGAGGAGCTGGACCTGTGGCAGGAGAACCAGGAGCGGTGGCAGGAGGAGCGGGACCTGCGGCAGGAGGACTCGTAGTCGTGGCACATGGTCCTGGAGTTCCGGCGGAGCTGGAGGGAGGAGAGAGATGGTCAGGCTGGGAGATGCAGCTGCCCCCTCCTGCGTTTTCCTTGGCTCCCGTTCCCGTCTGGAACGGGAAATGCCCTTTCCCTCTCTTTGGTGGCGGATGGCACGTCGCGGCCCTTCCTTCTGGAGGAGGGCTCCGTGACGGGAATTCCCCTCCCGAGATGCCCCTCTTGGCTTTCTGAGGTAGAATTCCCTTCTAAAACTGCTCTGACTTGCCTGAGCCCTCTCTGCCTCCACCACCTGCCAGTCTGGGAATGAATTCCCTGCTGGATCCCCAAAAGCTCCCTGTCCCTGCAGATCTGCTCCTTCAGTTTCTCCTGTTTTTCCACCACCCTGTCCGTGAGCAAACCAAGCGCTCCTCGTGCGTGCTCAGGCACCCAGTCACCAAAACCAGAGAATTTCTGAGACAGAGGCGAGGTCCAAACACAGAACTCCGCGAACATCTGCTGCTCAAGAGTAGAAAAATCAACAAAATCCAACTCACCCTTGGCTGGAGCAAGAGGAGGAGCTCGGGGAGCTGATGCTGAGTGATGGATGGACAGGGGATGCCGGACTTTTATATCTCCCAAAGCGTTGTCCCGGGAATTAGGCACCTCTCGGCAATGCTGACACAAACCCTCATATTCATATTTATCTCCTGTGTCTCATTTTTAGAATTTCCGACTCGACGCAGTCAGGGGATCAAAAAAAAAAAAAAACCAAAACAAAACACTGACGATGACTTTTTCCTCGGCACTTTAATAAGTGCGGAATTTCCCAACCTGCTTAGAAAGGAGTTTTGGAGGCTGCTGCATATTTCCGTGGCAAAAAAATGAAGCTGTCCCCGGAGTTATTAGGTGATTTGTCGTTGGGCAACCGGGATTGCATCAACTCCGGAGGTTTGGCTCCTTCCCCATGGAGCTGCCCCTGGTTCTTCTCCGTGGCAGAGTCACGTTTTGATTATTTTTTTTTCCCCCTGACACGAGGGACAGTAATTAAGGGCCACAACTCCCAGGGACTTCATTAGAGGGAGGTCCTGGTGACTACCTGGGACCCAACGCCTCAACCCCGGAGGTGACGCCAAATGCCAATTTTTTCCCGTTCCGTTTGCCAACCGTCAGCTGTTTTTAATTTTTTTTTTAATTTTTTTTTTTTTTTTTTTTTGGTTGTGTGTTGTTGTGGTGGGTTTTTTTTTTTTTTGGTGTATTTTAAATTTTTTTTATTATTTATTTTTAAAAATTAATTAATTAATTTTTAATTTTTTGGGTTTTTTGGGGGTAGTGGTTTTTTGTTTTTGTTTTTTTTTTCCTGCCACAATATTTTCCTGCTCACGTTCCCCCTGGATAGAGGGAGTCTCAAATCCTCAGCAGGAAGGGTTTGTGTGAGGATTTTACCTCCTGGCAACCTGCTTTCAACCTCTGATTTCTAAGGGGTCCCATTTTATTTTTTTTTTATTTTATTTTATTACAGTTTTGTAATTTTTATTTATATTTATATTTATTTTATTTTATTTTTATTTATTTTATTTTATTACAGTTTTGTAATTTTATTTTATTTTATTTTATTTTATTTTATTTTATTTTATTTTATTTTTATTTTTATTTATTTTATTTTATTACAGTTTTGTAATTTTTATTCATTCCCGTATTTCTCTCTTTGCTTCCCAGCTTCTCTCAGAGCAGTCCAAGATTTTAGGATTCTAGGATCGTAAAACGGGCGATTGTCCCTTTCCTGTGACTTTTATCCAGGTGAAGAACTCAGGGGCCGGGGAATGAGATGATCTTTAGGATCCCTCCCAATCCAAACTATTTTTTGTGATTCTTTTCATTTCTCTGTCAGGCCGTGATTCAGAAACCCGAAAGCTTTTAAGAAAATCTTTTAGACCCTTAATTTTTTTTTTTTTTTTTTTTTGCTCAGGGGAATCTGAATTCTCCTGGAAGCTGCCGTGAGCTGTGATGTAGAAGTGCTCCATCTGGGTTGGGTAAATCTCATTTTTTTTTTTGGAGGGGGGGAGCCCCTTGAGTCAGTTCCCCGTCAGGCAGGAGGAATTCGCGGAATCAGGGGAACGATTCGGGGTGGGAAGGGACATTAAAGATCATCTCATTCAGCTCCCAGAGTCATTAATTGCAGCTGAGTCTGTCTGCTGAGCTCTCGGGGAAGCTGATGCGGCCACGGAGCCTGTTCTGGAACCGGTGTCTCAGCCGGACCGGGAGATAAGGGAAGTCTGAGGTTGTCAAAAGTCCGCAGAGATCTCGCACTTATGTCAAGCGCCTGCAGTTGCCGCTGAAAACAGTAATTTGGAGCCCAGTGAAAGAAGGAGGGTTGGGAAAACCGGCGAGGCGTTAATTTGCATTTATTAGGCGCCTCAGAATGTTCGTGGCTCTTGAGTCAGAGGGACAAATGGAGCGTGGGGAAGGGACCGGGACAATTCCGCACGGAGGGAAATCCTGGAGTGGGCTGGATGGGGAGGGACCTTAAAGACCTCCAGTGCCACCCCTGCCCACGGCAGGGACACCTCCCACCACCCCAGGTGTCCTTGGACACTTCCAGGGGTCCATGGAATCGCCTGTGCACCAGGGGCCGGCCGCCCTCCCGGGATAGAATTAACAATTAATTGATTATGATTAATTCCTTCTGGATAGAAATGCATAAATGCGTGCTCTGTATATCGGTAGGTGAATAAACAGGGCGCCTTCGCCTGCTCCAGAAGCGCCTCTGGAATCACTGGCTTCTGTTATTTTGGAGTTTTCGGGACATTTTGTGGTCAGCTTCGAGGAGGAAAGAGCGAGAAGTGGTGACTGAGAAGTCAGAGGTAACAATTACCCAGAAGAAAAAAAAAAACAAAAACGGGGAAAGAATGAACAAATGAACAGACCGTCAACCTCTTTTGCTTTCGGAAATCAGATTTTATTATTTCGGAGGCTGCCACATGGGCGAGGAGCAGCAGGAACCACCCCCAGCTTCATGGAGAGCATCCTGAGCTGGGTCCGAGCAGATTGAAACAAGCAGGAGCAAAAACCAGGAACCAAACCCTAATCGCGGACGGGGAATCGAATTAAAAACGGGAACAAAGAACCCATCGGGGCAGGAGCGACCCTCAGAATTTGGGGTAGGCGGGCAGCTTGCAGATGTTCTTGGTGACCTGGGGGCAGAGCGGGGGGCAGTGACGCTGCACCGGGGGGCAGCAGGGCTGCACCGGGGGGCAGCAGGGCTGCACCGGGGGGCAATAGCGCTGCACCGGGGGGCAATAGCGCTGCACCGGGGGGCAATAGCGCTGCACCGGGGCGTAGCAGGGCGTCACGTAGCTGAACTTCTGCACGGGCTGCCTCTGGACGGTGAAGTGGCAGGAGGGCCCCGAGTCGTGGCAGGAGGAGCGGGACTCGTGGCAGGAGGAGCGGGAGCCGTGGCAGGAGGAGTCGTAGTCGTGGCAGGAGCCGCGGGAGCACATGGTGCTGCGGTTGTGGCAGAGCTGCTGGGGAGGAGAGGAGCGGTCACAGCGGGCACCAGCTCAGAGGCGTTCGCCCTGGGGTTCCCTGTGTTCCCCCTGTTTCCTTCAGGGGTGAGGAAGTGGGGTCGGTGCTGTTGGGAGATGGTTTAAGCTCTCACTAAACCCAGAATATTTTACGGATGGGACTTGGTTTCCAGAAAAAAATCAGCCCAAGCATCCATTTCTCAAGAGCAGCTCTGGTTCCTCCTGCTTGGAAACCTCCCAGCCCCTTTTCCACAAAACCCTCTGTCGGTTTTTTCCACCCTTTCTGCTGTTCTGGTTTGGCCTGAGCCTCTGCTCAAGGCCTTTCTTGTCATTTGTAACATTTTCCTCTCGTGGCTAGCAAGAACTCGGTCTCCAGCACGACCAAGGTCCCGAGGTGAGGAGGGAGTATCCAACACTCCAATCCTACCCAAACTCTCGGGAAAACATCCAGCTCCCTAAAGGAAAATCGGGATTTTTTTTTTTTTGAAGGGGAGGGGGGATGAAAAATTGAAGGGGAAAAGAAAAATCGCACTCACCCTTCAGCAGTGGGGACGGAGCTGTTTTGGAGCAGAGCAGCGAGTGAAGGAAACTGGGATGGGAAAGCTTTTATACATTTCCACGGGGTTATCTGGGGCATGAGGCATCCCTAATTACAGATCCCAGCCCATTTCTATCCGCTGCGTTCAGCTTCCCGTATTTCCCCTTTGATGCTCTGTGCTTTTAGCATTGTAATTATTATTAGCTCGTTAATTCCTTCGCCTCCCTTATGAACGAGATTGGAAGGAATTTCACGTGAAGTGACGCCGGCACAGACGGATTTGCTCACGGACAACGCGGGCCAGGCGGGAGAGGTGTTTGTAACCCACAAGTGCCGGTTCCTCGGGGTCACGTGGACCAGCAGCTCCACCTGATCGAGCTCCGTCAAAAATTATTGACGCTAATCCCTGCGGATTAGGTTTAGGGCAGGAATACTCCAGAGGAATTGCCCAATGGGGCCGGATATCTCAACGAGAGATTTGAGTTAGCCCAAATCTGTCCTTCACTGGTAATTCCAGCCTGCCTGCCCGGTGTGGCCCGGCAGGGACTGCTCCTCCAGGTGCCCACTGAAGCCACAGGGTCACGGGTTCTGCCAGCAGACCTGGCCCAGGGTGGGTTCCTGTCCATGGCCCACAGGTTCTGCCACCAAACCTGCCCAGGTTCTGCCACCAAACCTGCTCCAGGGTGGGTTCCTGTCCATGGCCCACAGGTTCTGCCACCAAACCTGCTCCAGGGTGGGTTTCTCTCCGTGGGGTCACAGGTTCTGCCACCAAACCTGCTCCAGATTTGGTTCCTGTCCGTGGGGTCACAGGTTCTGTCTCCAGACCTGCTCCAGGGTGGGTTTCTGTCTGTGGGGGTCACAGGTTCTGTCTCCAGACCTGCCCCAAATTCGGTTCCTGTCCATGGGGTCACAGGTTCTGCCACCAAACTGCCCCAAATTCGGTTCCTGTCCGTGGGCTGCCACCTCTGTGGATCCCCATCCACCCAAACCTGGCCGGGCAAACCCAGCCTGGGGGTCAGGCGCTGTTTTATTCTGGTTTTCCAACGCGCTGCTGGGGGCAGTGGTGTCAAACCCCGGGGCAGGACGGTTTGAGGTGGATCCCAGATTTCCAGAATCCCTGATGCTGGAAAAGATCTCCAAGACCACTGAGCCCAACCTTTGACCAAGCCTCAGAGCACTGAGTGCCGCATCCAGGCGCTCCTTGGACACCTCCAGGGTGGTCCAAGTCCTGCTCACACTCCCGGAGGTGTTATTGGTTACTTTTTCTTCTGATTTTACTCAGATTTTATTATATTTTATTTTATTTTATTTTATTTTATTTTATTTTATTTTAATTTTTATTTAATTTTAATTTTAATTTTATTTTAATTTTATTATTATTTTTTATTTTAATTTTATTTTATTTTAATTGTTTTATTTTATTTTATTATTTTATTTTATTTTATTTTAATTCTTTTATTTTATTTTATTTTATTTTATTTTATTTTATTTTATTTTATTTATTTTACCTTATTTTTACCTATTTTACTTTATTTTACCTATTTATTTTATTTTATTTTATTTTATTTTATTTTATTTTAATTTTACTTTATATTTTATTTTATTTTATTTTATTTTATTTTATTTTATTTTAGCTGATTTTATTTTATTTTATTTCTTTTTTAAAAAATTTTTATTTTATTTTTATTTTTATTTTATTACTATTTTAGCTGGGACAAAGCGCTGCTGTCGCCGTCCTGCTTCCAGCACGCCTGGGATCACTTCAGGGATGATGAGGAAGGGACGGAGCTCCAGAGAGACGTGAACACAGCAGCGGGACGCAGGAGCCACTTCGGGACCTGGATCTTCCCGTGAATCACGGGCGAGCTCCGGCCTCCGGCGCCGGGGCACGAGCCGTGCCCGTCCGACCCATCAATCACATCTCCTCGCCCGTGATTCACGGGGATCAGCAGCGAGGCGCCGGGGATTTGGGGCGATGCTCCCCTGACTCAGCGCCACCCCTCCCGCCGGCCCCTTCCCAGCCCGGGCAATCCCGGGGCGCAGCAGGAGCCCCCCAGCTCTTCCCTGCCGGGCTGCGCTCAGGCTGAAGCCAGGCAGCGCCTCGGGGATTTTTGGCCGTGTTTGGGAGGAGATTTGCTGTCAGGGGAGGGAGGGAAAAAATGGAATTTAAAAAAAAAAAAAAAAAAAAAAAGGGTGTCTGTCACCGAGACACACAGAGCAGTCACACGCAGACAAGAGATTTTCGCAGAGGTTCTTCTGATTCCAGCTCCCAGCTGAGAGAGCGGAGAGAAGAAGAGACCCCTTTGTTTATTCTTTTACTTTTATACATTTGTGGGTCTAGCAGAAGATTGGCTTTTTGGGGTTTCCACCCCTCAGCCTCAGTGGCCAGACCAATTGTCAGTTACAATTGTTTTCAGGTTAGAAATACGCAAACAAAGGACAGAGAATGAAAAACAAAGGATTTGTTTATATTACTTCTGTGGGAAAGGTAGAAAAACTGCTCTAATATTCTACAGTAACTAAAAGATCTGACTCCATCTATGAAAATCAAAAGGCTAATAAAGAAACTCAGAAAAACCAGGGCAAGAGGTGTCAGGTGTAAACACCAGGAACTGGGGGCAGGAGGAAAGAGAAATTCCTGAGGGGGCAGAGCCCCCTTTCTCCAGGAGGCGCTCCCTGTGGAATCTCCCAGCTGCTCCCGGCCACTGGCGGAGTGGGTTCCACCAAGGGCCCGGAACAGACACATTTCAATAGAAAATCAGCCACAGGCTCCGTGCTCGCACACCCGACCCGGCTGTGCCTCAGCCACCCGAGCTCGCTGCGAGCAGCGCGGGACCGAGAGAATTCCCCGGAATGTTCCTCTGCAGGGACTCAGCGCCCTCGCTGCTGTGGCCTTTGTGGGAGGGCGAGGTGGGGACAGCTTCCTGCAGGATTCCTGCTGGATTTCTGCTGGATTCCTGCTGGATTTCTGCAGGATTTCTGCAGGATTTCTGCAGGATTTCTGCTGGATTTCTGCTGGATTCCTGCAGGATTTCTGTTGGATTCCTGCAGGATTTCTGTTGGATTTCTGCAGGATTTCTGTTGGATTTCTGCAGGATTTCTGTTGGATTTCTGCAGGATTTCTGCTGGATTCCTGCAGGATTTCTGCAGGATTTCTGCTGGATTTCTGCTGGATTCCTGCAGGATTTCTGCAGGATTTCTGCAGCCTTTCCTGCTTCACTCCGCAGATGTGCGTGGAGATAGCAGAGCTCCAGCTCGGGAGCGATTCCCTGCCTCCCTTCCCCAGGCTCTTCCCAAGCTTTTCCTTCCGTGAAATGACACAACCCGGATCGCTCGGGCTGGGCCGGGAGCGTGGGTGAGACCTCGGGTTGCTTCGAAAGGATTCGGAGTGGAGATTTTTATCTCCCCTCGCCACAGAGTCAGGCTGGAACGCAGCCCGGAGCCTCTCGTCTGCCTGGGTTCCAGCCCTCCTTGGCTCGGGGTGGGTTTGGCGCTGCCCGAGGGGCGCTGGGGCGCGGGGACTGGCACCGGCACCGCTCTGGTGTCACCGTGCTGTCACTGTGCTGGGCTGGCACCGCTCTGGGGTGTCCCCGTGCCAGGCTGGCACCGCTCTGGTGTCACCGTGCTGTCACCATGCCAGGCTGGCACCGCTCTGGTGTCACTGTGGTGTCACTGTGCTGGACTGGCACTGCTCTGGTGTCACCGTGGTGTCCCCATGATGTCACCGTGCCAGGCTGGCACTGCTCTGTTGTGTCCCTATGCCAGGCTGACACTGCTCTATGGTGTCCCCATGATGTCCCCATGATGTCCCCATGGTGTCCCCATGATGTCCCCATACCAGGCTGGCACTGCTCTGTGGTGTCCCCATGGTGTCCCCATGATGTCCCCATGGTGTCCCCATGATGACCCCATGGTGTCCCCATGGTGTCCCCATGGTGTCCCCATGATGTCCCCATACCAGGCTGGCACTGCTCTGTGATGTCCCCACGGTGTCCCCATGATGTCCCCACGGTGTCCCCATGATGTCCCCATGGTGTCCCCATGGTGTCCCCATGGTGTCCCCATGATGTCCCCACGGTGTCCCCACGGTGTCCCCATGGTGTCCCCATGATGTCCCCATGGTGTCCCCATGATGTCCCCACGGTGTCCCCACGGTGTCCCCATGGTGTCCCCATGATGTCCCCATGATGTCCCCATGGTGTCCCCATGATGTCCCCATGATGTCCCCATGGTGTCCCCATGGTGTCCCCATGATGTCCCCATGATGTCCCCATGGTGTCCCCATGATGTCCCCATGATGTCCCCACGGTGTCCCCATGGTGTCCCCATGGTGTCCCCATGATGTCCCCATGATGTCCCCATGGTGTCCCCATGATGTCCCCATGATGTCCCCACGGTGTCCCCATGATGTCCCCATGGTGTCCCCATGATGTCCCCATGATGTCCCCATGATGTCCCCATGGTGTCCCCATGGTGTCCCCATGGTGTCCCCATGATGTCCCCACGGTGTCCCCACGGTGTCCCCATGGTGTCCCCATGATGTCCCCATGGTGTCCCCATGATGTCCCCACGGTGTCCCCACGGTGTCCCCATGGTGTCCCCATGGTGTCCCCATGATGTCCCCATGGTGTCCCCATGATGTCCCCATGATGTCCCCATGGTGTCCCCATGGTGTCCCCATGATGTCCCCATGATGTCCCCATGGTGTCCCCATGATGTCCCCATGATGTCCCCATGATGTCCCCATGGTGTCCCCATGATGTCCCCATGATGTCCCCACGGTGTCCCCATGGTGTCCCCATGGTGTCCCCATGATGTCCCCATGATGTCCCCACGGTGTCCCCATGATGTCCCCATGATGTCCCCATGATGTCCCCACGGTGTCCCCATGATGTCCCCACGGTGTCCCCATGGTGTCCCCGTGCCACTCTGGAGCCGCACGTTCCCGACCCTGACGTTCATTCCTTGCTCCTTCCATCACGGACCTCACACCTGGGGTTGAGGCTGCTCCTTACTTTTAATTAGGAGTAACAATTAAAGGAGCGCTAATTGCACGTTTCTGGCGCCTTGCAGAGCTCCAGCACCAACCCTTGGCTCATTAAAATCCCGAGCGCTGCGCAGAGCGCTGCTCTCGCCCCACAGAGCCGCCAACCCCGGTTCTGAGAAACCCAGCTGCACGTTTTCGTGGGCGTCTGTTCACCCAAAATCCCTTTATTTAATTTTTTTTAAATTTTTTTTTTCTTTCTTTCTTCCTTTTTTTTTTTTTTTCCCCTTTTCTTTTCTTTTCTTTTTCTTTTCTTTTCTTTTCTTTTCTTTTCTTTTCTTTTCTTTTCTTTTCTTTTCTTTTCTTTTCTTTTCTTTTCTTTTCTTTTCTTTTCTTTTCTTTTCTTTTCTTTTCTTTTCTCTTGCCTTTGACATCTACAAAGGTGGGACTCAGAAGTTTCACTCAGAAGTTTTAAACCTCAGCGGGAACTGGGAATGTTTTTTTCCTCACTGAGGAGTGGCATTGAGGGGCTGGGGTGAGTCCGGAGAAGGGAACGGAGGTGGGGAAGGGTCTGGAGAAGGGAACGGAGCTGGGGAAGGGGCTGGAGAACGCCTGAGGGAGCTCAGCCTGGGGGAAAGGAGGCTCAGGGGGGACTTTGCTCTGCACAGTTCCCTGGCAGGAGGCTCAGGCTGGAATCAGCAGGAATTTCCTCCTGGAAAGGGGCGCTCAGGCCTTGGCAGGGGCTGCCCGGGGAGGTTTGGATGTCCATCCCTGGAGGTGTCCCTCAGCGCCCTGGGCTGGGTGACGAGGCGGGGATCAAAGGCCTTGGAGAGCTTTTCCAGCCTCAGTCACTCCGGGATTTCCCCCAGGGAACACAGACTCTCGATGGGGTTCTCAAAGCAGGGAGAAAAAAACCAACCAAACCCCAAATTCCGCATTTAGAGGGGCCTGAAGGGGACACTGAGCAGGACGTGATCCTTGCTCCGCTGGCATCCTCCCGTTTGTGGAGATCAGGGAATCTCCAGAGTTCCCAGACGGAGCCTGCTCTGCGCTCAGGGGCCACGAACAACCTGCAAACCCTTCCGAGAGCACCTGTGAGGGTCTGGGGCTCCGAGCCAAGGGCTGGGACTGCAGAGATGCTCATCTCCAGTCCCAGACGGCTTTTGAAATCAGCCTGGCAGGTGCCCAAGGTGCCTGCAGAGCTGAGCCATCCCAGCCACTGGAATGCCACGGGAAGGGGAGGGAGCCGTGGAAAGCAGCTCCCTTTAGCCCAGACAGGCTCGGGAGCGATGCCAAAGATAAGGAAAAACCAGCGAGGAAAAACACCCAGGACGCCAGCACGTTTGATGAGCTTTAGGTTTTAATATCACACCTTTGCTGCCGGAGACAGGAGCAGGGAACCAAGAGACGGGAATTCCCGTCCGGGGGAAAAAAAATCCCAATTCCACCGCGCTAATGCCACTTTGGGGTTGTCAGGAGCAGGGAAAGGGGCTGCAGGGATGAGGCAGGGCCTGCCCAAGCTCGGGGAGAGGGGACAGGAGCGGCTCCGGAGCCCCCTCACTTCTGCTGCTGCTGCGGCGGCCACTGCACCGGCTGCTTGACCTGCTGCTGCTGCTGCTGGCACGGAACCTGGGCCACCGGCACCTGCCCCGTGGCCACCGGGCACTGCGGGGTCAGCACCACCACGGGGGTGACGTCCGGCACCGCGGTCACCTCGTGGCACACCACCCCCTCGGAGCCGTGGCAGGAGCGGTCGCTGTCGTGGCACGAGGAGCTGCCCCCGTGGCAGGAGGAGCTCTCGGAGCTGTGGCAGCCTCGGTTCTCACGGGAGCACATCTTCGGGCTGGCTGGAGAGGCGGAGGAGCTGGGGAGGAGAGGAGAGGAGAGGGGTTTGGCGTTAGATGAGGGGAGGGCGCCGTTCCCAGCTCTCTCCCCGCTCTGCTGTGGGGCAGCACTCCCCACAGGAGGGATTTCCCTCTCTGCCCGTCCAGTTTGCCCAGTTTGGGGCTTTGTTCCCGCAGTGCTGGGTCGGCCTGGACCATCTGAACACCCTCAGGAGTGCCCACAGCAGCCCTGGCATCTGCTTCTGCTGGGCTGCACGAGCTGATCCCCTGCTCTCCCTTCAGCCACTTCCCTGCTATTCCTTGAGCCACTTCCCTGTTTCTCCTTGAACCATTTCCCTGCTCTTCCTTGAGCCACTTCCCTGTTTCTCCTTGAGACATTCCCCTGCTCTTCCTTGAGCCACTTCCCTGTTTCTCCTTGAGACATTCCCCTGCTCTTCCTTGAGCCACTTCCCCGTTCTTCCTTGAGCCATTTCCCTGCTATTTTTGAGCCACTTCCCTGTTATTCCTTGAGTAATTTCCCTGCTCTTCCTTGAGTAATTTCCCTGCTCTCCTCGAGCCACTTCCCTTCTCTTCCTTGGCAGCATCCCGGGATGCCCCCGGAGGAGCAGATGCTCTGTGTGATGCTGGGATATCCCGCACCAGCAAGAGGAATCCTGGCAAGAATCCCAAAATCTCGTAGCCTCGAGGGGCCCCGGCACAGCCAGGACTGGCGGCAGAGCCCCGGGAAAAAAAATCCGCTTCCAAAGGCAGGTGCCCAGATTAAAGAGAAATTCCTGCGCCTTCCTCCCTCCTCGAATCCTCTGCTCCCTCCAGGCCCGATTTCCTGAGCGTGAGGAAAATCCTCTGTGCACATCCCAACCCCTTTCCGAGGGCTGCTGGGATTTCAGGGAGGCAAAAGGCGTCTGGGATGCGGAGCTGGAAGAGGATCCTGCTGCTCCTTCCTCTCACAGCTTAAATCCGCTTTCTCTGCTCTTCCCTGAATTTCTTCAGGGACGTTTTCAGCTCCTGAATGTTTTCCAAAGGAGCTTAGTAAAGGAGCCAGGCTTATAAGTGCAATTAAAATTCCCAGCTTAACCCCAAGGTTTCTTACGAAGGATCAGCCTGCTGTCTCCCGTTCATCCCCAGATCCCATCATCTGCTTTTATCCATTTCCAGTTTGCCCTTCGGATGCTGGAAAGCACCGGAGCAATCCAAACACAACTACGGGTAATAAATTTTACTTCTCAGCGCGGGCGATCCAGGTTTTTGGGAGCACGAAACAGCCCCAGCCGCAGAGCCGAGGGTTCGGCTCTCAGCAACCCCAGGAAACGCACCCGGAGCAAAGCTCGGCTCAGCGCAGGGAATTTTCATCGGGATTAAAGGTTAGCGGTCGAGCAGGGACTCACCTTGGCTGTGAAGGCTCTGGAGGAGCAGGAGAGGAGCCGAGGGAATGAGCTGCTCTCCCCTCCGAGGGCTTTTATACGGTTCCCAAGTCCCTTCCTGAAAAACGCAATAACCCCCTGGGGACAGATGACCAAGGTATTTACCAAACAGCCACACCCCTAATTACCCACCACCTTCAAAAGCTCCTTCCACCCCATTTCTTTGATTGACTTGTCAGCCTCTGGATTGTCTTCCTCCTCTTACACAGCTTTAATTGCACCGAGTGAAAACCGTGTGGGCGGCTCGGCTGTCTCACCCTCACGGCACGATGAGTTTTTAGGTTGCAAAACGGACGGCAAAGGTGGTGAGTTTTGGGGTTCCTGTCCTCCGGAAACCTCTCACCCCGGAGTCTGGCAGGAAGGAGATGTCTCAGTGCCCCGTCCTCCCCGACTGGTCTTGGCAGGACGGGGCTCTTGTGGAGAAAAACGGCCGCTCTCAGGTCCTCACCGTCAAAAAATGGCAAATTCTTAGAAAGTCCTGGTTGGGCGCCCTTGGAAAACGTCTTTAAAGTTGTTTTCACCCCGTGAGACACCCGCAGGTGCCAGAACTGAGCCGAGGGTCTCCTCTCTGACAGGGTCATTTCCCAAAGGAACAAAACCAGGATGAGGAGGTCTGTGGCCACTGTGGGAGGCTCTGGCTGGGAGGCGACCTGGCAAACCCATCTGGTGGCACCCAGGCCGCTTTTGGAAGCGTCGGCTTCTACCTGTGAATTCCCCAAAGATGCAACGAGGTTCCCTCAGCACGAGGGAGGACTTCTTCCCACGGAGAACGTTCCCGGAGGAACGGCTGCCCAGGGAGGGCCTGGAGTGTCCAGGAGTCATCCCAAACCCTCCTGGACGTGTCCCTGTGTCACCTGCTGCAGGTGACCCCGCTCCCCGGCTGTTCTGTGATTTGTGGGATCGGGGATTCTGACGTTCTGGGGCTCCAGGATCCCCGGATTCTGTGATTCCCCACATGTGTCCATCCACTTCCCACCCCATTTTACGGCCGTTCCACCATCGCTGACGCGGTCACCGCCAACTTTCGCCGCTGGCATTTATTTCCTGGCCGGCCCCAAGGCTCCCCGTTTTCCCTTTGAAAATGCCCCGTTTTTCTCGGGTTTTGCCCTGCTTCATTCGCCGGGAAGTGGGCGCCTGCGGAAGCCGCTTGTGCAAACCCGGCACCCGTGAGTAAGCTGTGAGTAAAATGCTGGGTCAGAGACCACGCACCCGAGCTCCCCACGCACCCCCAGCTCCACCGGCTCTTCCCCGGGGCGGGATGGGAGCACCTGGGTGCAGAGCACTGCGATGGTGCAATCGTGGATGCAACCGCAGCTTCGCAACAGCCCCGCTTCCTCAGTTTCCCTCCCGATTCCTCATTTTCCCTCCCGTTCCCCACCATGGAATCCCAGCAGGACTCCCGATGTGTTTTCACTCCTTTTCCACCTGAGCTCCCTCGTGGAGCCGCGAGGTTTTGTCGGGCAGAGATCCCCTGAAGCCCAGGGGAGGCTCCTGTTTGCTATCACTGAAACAATTCCTGGAGTTTCTATCCAGAGGCGCCAGCCGGAGACTTTGATCCAGGAGCCAGATCCGTGTTTACTGCTCAGCCTGTTTACCAACAGGAGAGGAGCCTTGGTTTAACAAGCACAGACAGGCTCGGGATGAGTCCTGGCTTATCTGAGCTGGGGCTGAGCTCTGGGTTATCAGAGTCGGGATTGAGCTCTGGTTTGGAGTTGGGAGTGAGCTCTGGGTTATCAGAGTCGGGACTGAGCTCTGATTTAGAGTCGGGAATGAGCTCTGTGCTATCACAGTCGGGATTGAGCCCTGATTTAGAGTTGGGAATGAGCTCTGTGTTATCAGAGTTGGGATTGAGCCCTGATTTAGGGTCGGGAATGAGCTCTGTGTTATCAGAGTCGAGAATAAGCCCTGGTTTAGGGTCGGGAATGAGCTCTGTGTTATCAGAGTCGAGAATAAGCCCTGGTTTAGGGTCGGGAATGAGCTCTGTGTTATCAGAGTTCAGGATGAGCCCTGGTTTATCTGAGCTCCGGATGAGTCCTGTCTTATCTGAGCGGATGATGAGCCCTGTGTTATCAGAGTCGGGAATAAACCCTGTGTTATCAGAGTCGGGATTGAGCCCTGGTTTATCTGAGCTGGGGATGAGCCCTGTGTTATCAGAGTTCAGGATGAGCCCCGTGTTATCAGAGTTCAGGATGAGCCCCGTGTTATCAGAGTCGGGAATGAGCCCTGGTTCATCAGGCTTTGGGATGAGCGCGGTGTTATCGGAGCTCCTCAGGGGATGACGCGTCCCCGCCCTGTTGCACAAGCAGAGGGGAGGAAACCTCGCTGCGCCAAGGATAAAACCCAGCCCGGGACTCCTCCCAGCCTCGGCCCCGAGCCGAGCTCTGGGGAGGGCTCTGAGCTCAGCTCCGGCTCCTCGTCTCCATCCTCCGGATGCAAACCCACCGCGTTCGCCGCGGGTCTGTTAAATATTGAACCATCCAATCCTGGGCAGCGCCCTTCGACAGGAGCCTCGGGAACCAGGGAATAAGAAATGGAATTTTCAAGTGTTTTCCTCGTTTTGGGAGGGACTGAAATTTTGAGGTGGTTTTTGGCCAGTTCGATAAACACAAATATTTGAAGGGTCTGGGACTGGTTTTCTGGAATTCTATGGGAATTTGCTTTCGAATGTATTTTATTTTATTTTATATTTTATTTTATTTTATTTTATTTTATTTTATTTTATTTTATTTTTTTCTCCCTCAATGAAGGAAGGAAGCCCACAGAAATATGAATAATGAAGTGGTAGATTTTAGAAACAGAAATAAGAGCAAATAAATGATAACGCTGCCTAATTTTAGAATGGAATTTAATAGGGCCGGTGACAAAATCTTGTGTAATTGTCCCCGTGTGATTATCTTACAACACTTTGTGTGTGAAGGATCCTGTGACATCAAACGCGGGTTTAGGGCTCAGAGGATTTGGGTCTTGGGTGTTTCAGGGGCAAAGGTTTCTGGATTTTTACTGAGTTGAAAGGGTGAAGATCCCCCCAAGGTGGGTGAAAGCAGAAATGTTTAAAAAAAAAAAAAGAAAAAAAAAAAGAAAGAAAAAGGTGCTTTTATGTCTCACTTTTAAACAGACCCAGATCTATGGGCGTCTCTTTTCTCCCTTCCTAAACAAGTGTTTGGATGAGTCAAACAACCCCAGAGAAGAATCCTGGGAGATTAAACGTTGGGCAAATCCCACTTTGCCCAACCAGCACCGGATCCGTCTTCTCCCTGTGCCTAATTTAGGGCCTGATCCCATCAAAGGATGCCACGAGCGGGTTCTGGGGCGGGAGCCAAGGAGCTCCTTGGGGTTGCCTCATGCTCCAGCGCGCTCGGGGTTGCGCCATCCCCGGCAATCTCTGGGGCAGGAGCCGGGAATCGCTGCCAGGTAAACAACCTTTCACTGCCGGGGTCAGGCCGTAAACAGCAATCAGGGGGAAATCCCCCGGGGGAGGTCGGCAGAGCTCCTCGGGGCTCCGTGGCGTGGGAGCAGCGTCTCCAGCAGGAGCCGGGTTAAGAAGAGAGTTCTGGAATGGCTGGGGTTGGAAGATGGAGATGTTCCCAGCCTCCAGCTGGAGCAGGGGCCACAGGGACGCGTCCGGGTGGGTTTGGGATGTCTCTGGGAAGGGGGACACTCCGCTCCTGCCCTGTTTGGGCAGCTGCCCCGGGGCTCTGCCGCCTCCATGGAAGGAGGTTCTCCCTCGTGCTGAGGTGGAACTCGGGGTTTGGTTTATGGCCACGCTCCTGGTCCTGTCACTGGGCACCACTGGGAAGAGTCTGGCAGCGTCCTCTGGCCGCCTGAACCTCTCTCGCCATTGAAAAACCTGTATTTTCATTGTATCAATGAAGATGTTGCGCCTAAACTGCGTGTAAATTAAACACGGAGAAAGTCCTCTGCGTTCTGGAGATTCCTCCGGGAGCCGTTCGCATTTTGGGCCAGGGAGCCAGAAATGAAAGAAATGAAAGAAAACCCAACACTGAAACCTACCCACAGACTGTGGGGGGTTTTATTTTCCAACCCTTGATCCAAAGGAGGCGGAGAAAAGGATCCTTTCCCAGCACCCCAGCACAAACCCCCTTTTCCCCAGCACTCCCTGGGGGGGGATGCGATCAGCACAGCCCCACCCGAGGAGTGCGGAGCTCTGCGATTCAGCCACATGGTTCGGAGGAGGGGGAAAAATCCCACGCTGGGCACACCCAGGGGCACTTCTGGCATGCGGGAGAGGCTGCTGGCCCTCCGGTCACTTCTTTTGGACGGGGGGCCAGCAGGGGCTCTGCTTGCACTGCTGGCTCTTGACGGGGGGCACAACCACGGGGCATTTCTGCTGCACCACCTGGGCAGCAGCGCCGAGCTCGGGGCCCGGCGATGTCCCCGTCGCGTAGCCCAGCCCTCCCCCGTAGCACCCCGAGCCCTCCGTGACTCCCCCCGCCGTGAGGCCGTGGCTCGGGGGCGCGGGGTACCCGCAGCCCGCTCCCTCGGCCGCTCCCAAACCCCCTCGGTGGTAGACGGGCCCCACATCGTGGCCGCCGTACCCCATCCCCACGCCGGGGCCATAAACCGGGATGGCCCCCACCGTGAGGTCCCAGCCGGAGGTGACCCCGCAGTCCCCGCTGGCCACCGCGAGGGAGCCGGGGGTGTCACAGGGGTACCCCGCCGGGATGCCGGGGGTGCTGTAGGGGGCTGGCGCTGGCAGGGGAGGGCAGGAGGAGGGTCTGCGGCTGTAGGTGACGGAACCTTCCCTGCCGCAGGAGAAGGAGGCGCGGCCGTGGCGGGTGGACAAGGAGCCGCTGCAGA
Source organism: Hirundo rustica (assembly GCF_015227805.2). Lineage (NCBI taxonomy): Eukaryota > Metazoa > Chordata > Aves > Passeriformes > Hirundinidae > Hirundo > Hirundo rustica. The sequence continues at coordinate 1,782,211 of NC_053478.1, forward strand.
AGCCTCCGTGGCTCAGGGAGATCTCCCGGCTGTAGCCGCGGTTCCGCCGGGAACATTTCCGCCGGAGGCAGTGGTAAAGCTGGAAGAGGGAAGGAAAACACGCCCGAGCTTTGCGCCGCTTCGCTTGGCGTCGGAGCCCGGTGCCGGGTCGGGGACGCGCCACATGGCGCAGCCAAAAAAGCTTGGACGGGGAAACTTGGCCAGGGACTGGGGCAGTTCCAGGCTTTGGAATGGAGGACTGCTGAGCTGTTAGAGAATCATGGAATGGTGGAGTGGTTTGGGTTGGAAAAGGCCTTAAAGCTCCTCCAATGCCACCCCCGCCATGGGCAGGGACGCCCTCTGCTAGAGCGGGCTGCTCCAAGCCCCGGTTCTTCAAATCCAGGGATATCTGGACTCTTCCTGCCATAGCTTTCCTCTTTCTACCTCTGTTTCCAGAGGATCCAAAAGCTGGAATGTATTCTGAATCCAAAATCAGAAATATGGAATCTGCAATAAATTATTTTCCCCTCTAATGACTGCCATGGTTTTTTTTCCCCCCCTCATTTTCACGTCCGCAGCCACAAGAGCTGCACAAATCCCGAGGATCGCCCTCCTTTCTGTTTCTCGGTTGTTGCGACAGCGATGGATCCAAGTTTCCACCCTGGCTCTGCTACTGCAGCCCCCAAATCCTTTTCTAGAAGGCGACTGGCCCGGGCGCAGAGGCTCGTGGCCACTCTGCGGTGCAGCTCAGGGCCGTTAATTAATATCAAAACTGTGTCCTGCACATTCAAACCCGCAAAAGTTGTGCAGCGCCGGCCCCACCACAGACCCAGCCGGGTTTTTTTTTTTACCCTGCTCATCCCTCTGCAGCCCGGTGTGGTGCCTGGATTTCACCTTTTTTTCCCCCAGGGATTGGATCCAGAGAGGAGCAAGAGCCCACCCGCATCCCGAGGGCTTGGCTCGGGCAGAGGGATCCTGCTGCCAGCACGAGGCGAAGTCTCAAAGGAGCTGCAGCCCCGCGACTAGGAAAGCGATAAAATCCCAGAAAAAACCCACAGACTTACCCTCTTTAGCCATCGGAAACACATTTAGAAGGTAAAAGTCGACGGAATGAGGAGCTTTAACAGCCCCAGGAGCATTTATATGGCGTTTAACGTGTATGGGAAGTGAGACACCCTCGGGAATGAGAAGGATTTATTTACCGAACTGCGATTTCAGTGTTTGCTTTGGCTCCCGATCCATATCTCCCTTCACACCGCTCATTTCGCTGCTGTTAATTGTTACTTCTGCTTAATGAGCCTATTCCTGTGCCCCTGCCCTGGGCTATGCAGGAATCCTCCGGCCCCCAGCCCCGGGAGAGGTGGGTGGGGAACGCACCGGGGACTGCGGGGCAAGGGGGAGAGAAATGCTCACGATGCTCTGGTGACGAGCTGATCCCTCCCGCAGCTCCAGGGGGAATTTTTTAAAATGGTTTCTATTTTATTTATTTTTTTTTTTTTTCCGAGGAAAAGAATTTGCATAAGAACCAGAAGCTCGCTCGGAGTGATTGATGCCCTAAGTGGGGATTTTGCCGGAGGCGCTGTAAGAGAGCTCAAAGAGAGAATTTGCGGAGGTGTGAATGTCCCCGTGCCCAAACCCAGCCCGGCTGGATTTAATGAAGGATTATCCCTCCAAATCCCTCCCTTCCTTCTTTTCCATCTCCTTCCTCGGGTTTGGAAAGAGCGCCGGCGCTCTGGGGGTTGCACACCCGAGCTCCTGGAGGCTGGACCGGGTCTGGTCGGCTCCGGGGAGTTTTCCAGCGGGGACAGAGAGTCCAAAATCCCATCCCCGGGCAGAAATCCGTGCGTGGGGTGGTGGGGATGCCCAGGCAGGGTGGCAAGGGAGGGATTTGAGGCCGGGAGGAAGATTTGGAGCTGCCTGAGGGATTTGCTGCTGGTTTTATTCCCTCCTGCCTGGCCCGGGGCTGGGTTGGCTGGTTCTCGGGTCAGGCTCCCCTCTGGGTACAGATCGTGGAATTCCAGAATCCCTGAGGCTGGAAAAGCTCTCCCGGACCGTCGAGTCCAGCCTGTCCCTGCTTCGTCAGCCAGCCCAGGGCGCTGGGAGCCACCTCCAGCCCTTCCTTGGACACCTCCAGGGATGGGGGACTCCAAACCCTCCCTGGGCAGCCCCTGCCAAGCCCTGACCCCTCTTTCCACAGGGGAAATTCCACCCTGGCCCTGCCTGAGGCCGTTCCCTGCTGCAGGAAGGGTGAGGATGGCAAGGCCGTGGATGTTGCCGTGGTTTTATTGGGTTTTATTGCCCACCTGGGGCATCACCAGCTGCTGTTGGGTCATTCCCAATCCCTGCTCTTCCCAACTGAGCCTGGTCACCTCAGAGGACACAGAGGGCCTGCACCATGCCCAGGCACCAAAGGGTGTTGGTGCTGTGGTTCCTTCGAATTTCGGGATCTTCTGTCCCTCCCTCACAGAGCCCAGGTGGAAAATGAAGGTGCGAAACCTCCGGGACAATAAACAGCGTGGCTTTGGAGTGAAACATCTCACCAGAGACATTTCTGCATCCCGAGACCACGAAGCTCAGGTTGGTAGTGCAAGAAGTAAACGAAATACCAGAAAAAGGGGCAGGTTTGAGCGATCATAACATTTATTTGATGTGAAAAGTGCCTTTGGAAAAGCAGCAGAATGTTCTCAAAGGCACACCGACAGCAGGAGCAGGAGAATCCTGGGGTTCTGACACCAGGATGCAGGAGAGGACACGCTGGGAAGGACCAGGCGGCAGAGCCAGGGCTGGAGGCAAAGGAGACTCAGAACCGGAGCTGCCCGGAGCGGTTACTTCTGCTGGCAGGGCCAGCGGGAGCTCTGCTTGCTCTGGTGGGACACCACGCTGGGAATGACCACGGGACATTTCTGCTGGGACGAGCCCCCGCTGCCGCCTCCAGAGCTGACGATGATGGTCTGGCCCGAGGAGCCACCGCCGCCGTATCCTCCTCCCATCCCGTAGCCGGATCCGCCACCGCAGCACCCGGAGGATCCGGCGCTGCCTCCGCCTCCCATGATGATCTTCCCTCCTGAGGAGCCGCCACCGCAGCCTCCTCCCATCCCATATCCCGAGGATCCTCCGCCGCAGTATCCGGAGGAACCTCCCCCTACAATGATGCTCTTTGATCCTGAGGATCCTCCACCGTATCCTCCACCCATTCCATAGCTGGATCCTCCACTGCAGCATCCGGAGGAGCTGCTTCCCCCTCCAATGATGACCTTTGTCCCTGAGGATCCCCCACCGTATCCCCCTCCCATCCCGTAGCTGGATCCTCCGCTGCAGCATCCAGAGGAGCTGCTTCCCCCTCCAATGATGCTCTTTGATCCTGAAGATCCACCGTATCCTCCACCCATTCCATAGCTGGAACCCCCACTGCAGCATCCAGAGGAGGAGCTGCCTCCCCCTCCAATGATGACCTTTGTCCCTGAGGATCCTCCACCATATCCCCCTCCCATCCCATAGCTCGATCCTCCGCTGCAGCATCCAGAGGAGCTGCCTCCCCCTCCAATGATGACCTTTGTCCCTGAGGATCCTCCACCATATCCCCCTCCCATCCCATAGCTCGATCCTCCGCTGCAGCATCCAGAGGAGCTGCTTCCCCCTCCAATGATGCTCTTTGATCCTGAGGATCCTCCACCATATCCTCCTCCCATCCCGTAGCTCGATCCTCCGCTGCAGCATCCAGAGGAGCTGCTTCCCCCTCCAATGATGACCTTTGTCCCTGAAGATCCACCACCGTATCCTCCACCCATGCCATAACCCGAGGAGCCTCCGCTGCAGCATCCGGAGGAACCTCCACCACTACCTCCACCTCCAATGATGCTCTTTGATCCCGAGGATCCCCCACCGTATCCTCCACCCATTCCATAGCTGGAACCCCCGCTGCAGCATCCAGAGGAACCTCCACCACTGCCTCCCCCTCCAATGATGCTCTTTGATCCCGAGGATCCCCCACCGTATCCCCCTCCCATCCCGTATCCGGAGGATCCCCCGCTGCAGCAGGATCCACCGCCGGAGCTGATGATGATTTTTCCGGAGCCCCCTCCGCCCCCGCAGCAGGAGGAGCCCTGGGACTGGTGGCTGGAGGAGCCGCTCCCGTGGCAACCGGAGCCCTGGCTGTGGCAGCCGCTGGACTGGGAGGACATCCCATGGCAGCCTCCGGAGCTTTGTCTGGAGCACATCTCGGAGCAGTGAGCCTGCGAGGAACGGAGCTGTCAGGAAGGAGAGCCTTGGAGACGCAGCTGAGCCTTCCCAGCAGACAGAGAAGGAAGATTCCCAGGAGCTGCCCCGTCTGTCCCGCCTTCTCCAGCCCCACAAGGAGCTTTAAGCTCTGTCCCCGCTGTGAGACCCGCCGTGACCTGCCGGGGAGCTCCCTGCAGGTCCCAACAATTCCGGGAAACCTCTGCGTGCAGGAAGGCGGGGAACGCTTCCCGAGGTTTGCACACGCGCTCCGGCACGCCTGAAAAACCCTGTGGATCCTTCTGGATGCCTCACCCCGACTCGGCAGCTCAGCTTTCAGAGCTCCAGCTGCAGCTGCCCTGTCTAAGGAAGGGATTCCTGTAGGAACCTCCAGCTGGTTTTTGGTGGAGCCACCACGGTTCAAAGACGAACTGGTGGAGGGAATCTCCCTGCTCAGAGGTTCCGGAAGCTTCCGTATCCATGGGCTTACCTTCAGTGCCGGTGGGAACGTGGAGACGCTGGGTGTTGGTTGAATGAGGAGCCCAGGGGTGGCTGGGCTTTTATACTGAATGCATCGTGCTCCCGAGGGAAGTGAGACACCCTAAGGAATGCTGAGAGATTTATTGGCAGAGCTTGGCCTCAGCTGCCTCCTTCCTTGACTCACTTGCAGCAGAGGTGATGCGAAGGAGGCGCGATCTCAGCCCCGTTCTGTGTGGCAGTCGCTAATTCCGGTTAATGATTCCCTTCCGGGAGCCTGGCTCCAAATTTTTGGGACAAACGGCGTCTCAGGGTCTGTTTTGGGGAGGTCCCCGATGTGTTTCCGCCGGGCTGGAGCTTCTCGGGTGCGCGGGACAGAGTGGGGGCTGAGCAGACGGCAAGCGATGGGGACCGGAGTGAGCTGGAGCCAGAGCGGGGTGGAAGGACAAGGATAAAGGATGTGCTTGAGCAGAGTCCCAGGGAATTTTGCAGAATTTCCTCGAGGACTGGCGAGATGGGAAGCAGGGGAAGAAGGCCACAGGCACCACCCCGATGGAGCTGCCCAGATCTGTGTCGGAGGACGCTGTGAGCGTGACAGTGACAACGGGAATTTTTCCCTTCAGTCTTTTACAACCCCGAGGTGGAAGTGGCTGCTGGATTTCCACTGAGGTCTGTGCTCAGCTCCAGCTTCCAGGGGTCTCAGCCTCCAGCCTGGAGTGGGGAAAAACCTCGAAGAGGTTCAACACCGCCTCTGCCTCAACAGGACCCATTTCTGAGGGTCTTCACTGGCCGCCCCAGCCACACCTGAGCAGGGGAGTCACCTGGGTGCGCTCCCAGCTGGAGGGTGACACTTTGTCAGCGCAGCTGTCCCAGCACCAGCTCTGTGTCACGCGTGTTTGGAGCCTGACGGCAGCATCCGCCCTCCCGGGACACTGAGTCGAGGAAGGACTAATAGGGGTTTTGGCTGTGGGGACAGCAGCAGGCCCCAGCTGCCACCCTGAACGTGACCTTGAACACGCACACGCGACACCCTTGGGATGGGGACAGGGCCACCAGCAGCGGGGACACACGTGCAGGGGCTTCCTTCGCGCGGCTTTGGAGTCCCTCCCGTGGCCTTATCTCTGTTCTCATCTGCAGATCTGAGGTGTCACCGCTGCTCTGGCTCCCGGCTCCGATGCGTGGGCGTTGTGCTCCTGAGGAGCTCAACACCTTGATCCCTTCCGTGCCTTCAACCTGTAGGGACCCGCCCAGAGGGACACCGGGGATCAGCAGCTCCTCGGCACGGAGGGACACCCAGGATGAGCAGCTCGTCCTGGCCCAGGGATGGAGAAAGGCTGTGGAGGTGTTTGGAGGGGTGGTGAGAGGAGTTCCTCCCAAGGATGAGCAGCTCGTCCTGGCCCAGGGATGAGGAAGGGCCGTGGAGGTGTTTGGAGGAGTGGTGAGAGGAGTTCTTCCCAAGGATGAGCATCTCATCCTGGCCCAGGGACGGGGAAACGTCGTGGAGGTTTTTGGAGGGGTGCTGAGAGGAGTTCCTCCCAAGGATGAGCAGCTCGTCCTGGCCCAGGGACAGGGAAAGGCTGTGGAGGTGTTTGGAGGGGTGGTGAGAGGAGTTCCTCCCAAGGATAAGCAGCTCGTCCTGGCCCCGGGATGAAGAAAGGTCGTGGAAGTTTTTGGAGGAGTGCTGAGAGGAGTTCCTCCCAAGGATGAGCAGCTCGTCCTGGCCCAGGGACAGGGAAAGGCCGTGGAGGTGTTTGGAGGGGTGGTGAGAGGAGCTCCTGCAAACCACGGAGTGTGGAGAGCCCGGGGTTGGAGCCCCTGGAAGCACAGGACCTGTAGCAGGTGGATTTGTTTGCCAGAGGTGTAGGAAAAGCGTGGCTGGAAGCACAGCTGCCACGACCTCTCCCAGGTTGGGGAGAAATTTGGATGCCTGCGCTGGGGAAAGGGAAATGGGGGATGTAAAAAGGCTTCGGGGTCACGTTCTCAGTTTTGTGATGCAGAAGAAGCTTTCTTGAGAAATTTGTCTTTGGGGAAAAGTTAGCAGGTGCTAGCAGGCTAAAATCCCTTCAGACCCAGGAATGTCAGGCCCACAGGGATGCTCTGCTGGGACCTTTTCCCGGCGGTGGAGCCCTCGGGAAGGGCTGGCAGGTCACGGTGCCTCTCCATCTCCTCACTGCAAACTCCTCGGGGGGTGGTTGATGAGGTCTAAAGAGACTTCAGCCTGCTAGCAGCTGCTAATTTCCCCTGAGGGAAAAGTTCTCAAAGCTTCTTCTCAAAACAACCTTAGCGAACAGCTCTCCTTTCTCAAAACAATCTTTCTCCAGGTGATGTTTTGCTGTTTCTCTCGTTTAACAAATAGAATTAAAGAGGTGTGGTCTTATTCCCCAGCCATGTTAAGTCTGTATCAGAACAACTTATAAAAGGTGGTAAAAATTAGACAATAACGCTTTTCTATACTTTTTGCCCTCTGAAATATTTGGAGTCTCTCGTTTTTATTTCGTGCCCAACAGGTTGATACGAGACAGGACAAATCCCTGGGCAGATCCTCCAGCTCCCTGGATCCCTGCTCCCCCCAGGTTCCCTCACGCCCAGCGATGCTGACACGGTGGGGCGCGATCCTGGAGAGGAACTCTCCGGTTCTCTCCCAAAGGCAGGATCCTGTCAGCCGTGACCCCTCAAGGGTTTCACAGCCAGTGACCCCTTTAATTCCTCATTTTGTTTCCTCCCTGCCAGGTGTGTTTGCGAGATGAACAAAAACCCTTTCTGGACTCAAGGATAATTCCCCCCTGATCCAGAGGGGACTTTGGGAGCCCTTTTAGGGATGATTTTCCCACTTTGAGAGGAAAGGCAGCTCTCTCTGGGCTGCATCCAAAGGATGGTGAGGGAGGGATGGTGAGGGAGGTTTTTTTTCCCCCTTCTACTCCGCTCTGGTGAGATCCCACTGGGAATGCTTCATCCAGTTCTGGTGCCCCCAACATAAAAGGGACATGGAATTGTTGGAGCAAGTCCGGAGGAGGCCCTGAAGTTGATAAAAGGACTGGAGTCCCTCCCCTGTGGAGCCAGGCTGGGAATGTTGGGAATGTTGGAGCCTGTGGAGAGCCCAGAGCCCCTCCCAGGGTCTGCAGCGGCTCCAGGGAAGCTGGAGAGGGATTTTTCCTCAGGAACTGCAGGTTCAGGACACAGGGAATGGGGTCAGGATGAAAGAGGGGAAAATTAGGTTGGATATAGGAAAGATCAGTTGACAAGCACCTGCTCCAGCACTGGAGGCTGGAGAACATTTCCCAGCAGAAGGTTTTGGACGTTTCATTCATTTCTGGGAAGCAAACTGACGAAGGAGAAAAGGAGCCTCACAGACCAGTTCTGTCCATGCACAGAAATCTTTATTTCCCGTCACATTTATGGCACAGAGGAGCCACCTGGGAGTTCACAGCACAGGGATGCAGCACCAAGGGGACACGAGGGACAGGGATGTGCTGGGAGCGCCGAGACTCGGCTGTTCCCGACGGGAACCGGAGCCGCCTGGAGCAGTTACTTCTGCTGGCAGGGCCAGTGGGAGCTCTGCTTGGTCTGGTGGGACACCACGCTGGGGATGACCATGGGACATTTCTGCTGGGACGAGCCCCCGCCGCCGCCTCCAGAGCTGATGATGATGGTCTGGCCCGAGGAGCCGCCGCCGCCGCCGGATCCGCCACCGCAGCACCCGGAGGATCCGCCACCGCCTCCCCCTCCCATGATGATTTTCCCTCCTGAGGATCCGCCGCCGGATCCGCCACCGCAGCACCCGGAGGAGCCTCCTCCTCCTCCTCCGCCGCCAGAGCTGATGATGATCTTCTGGGCTGATCCCCCACTGCCACCACCGGATCCTCCACCGCAGCATCCAGAGGATCCACCACCACCTCCACCTCCACCTCCCATCATGCTCTTTGAGGATCCACCACCGGATCCTCCTCCGCAGCATCCAGAGGATCCGCCTCCACCACCACCACCGCCTCCCATCATGCTCTTTGAAGATCCACCACTGGAACCTCCACCACAGCATCCAGAGGATCCACCTCCACCTCCCATCATGCTCTTTGAAGATCCACCACTGGAACCTCCACCACAGCATCCAGAGGATCCACCTCCACCTCCCATCATGCTCTTTGAGGATCCACCACCGGATCCTCCACCGCAGCATCCAGAAGAACCTCCACCACCACCACCACCTCCACCTCCCATTATGATCTTCATCCCAGAAGATCCACCACTGGAACCTCCACCGCAGCATCCAGAGGATCCACCACCACCTCCACCACCCATCATGCTCTTTGAGGATCCACCACCGGATCCTCCTCCGCAGCATCCAGAGGATCCACCACCACCACCACCACCACCTCCCATCATGCTCTTTGAGGATCCGCCGCCAGATCCTCCACCGCAGCACCCAGAGGATCCACCTCCTCCTCCTCCGCCTCCCATCATGCTCTTTGAAGATCCACCACTGGAACCTCCACCGCAGCATCCAGAAGAACCTCCACCTCCACCTCCCATCATGCTCTTTGAAGATCCACCACCGGATCCTCCTCCGCAGCATCCAGAGGATCCGCCTCCACCTCCCATCATGCTCTTTGAGGATCCGCCGCCGGATCCTCCACCGCAGCATCCAGAGGATCCACCTCCACCTCCCATCATGCTCTTTGAAGATCCACCACTGGAACCTCCACCGCAGCATCCAGAAGAACCTCCACCTCCCATCATGCTCTTTGAGGATCCACCACCGGATCCTCCACCGCAGCACCCAGAGGATCCACCTCCTCCTCCTCCTCCTCCGCCGCCAGAGCTGATAATGATCTTCTGGGCTGATCCTCCGGAGGATCCTCCGCCGCAGCAGGATCCGCCGCCTCCCCCGCCGGAGGAGCCCTGGGACTGGTGACTGCCCCGGCAGCAGCAGCAGCAGCCGCAGCCGTGGCACCTGCTTTGTCTGGAGCACATCTTGGAGCAGAGACCCTGCAAGGAAAAGATTTTTACTCCAGGGCAGGGAATTCACGAGAATTTCCCCAAGGCCCGTGACCCCGGTCCAGCCCAACACCACTTGGCAGCATCTGGGATCATCTTTTAAAGCTTTTATCCCAAAGTTGTCCCATCTCCTGATCCCAAACATTCCATCTCCATCTCAACACCTTCAGCAGCACGGGCTGATCCTGCTTCTGTTTGGCCTGGTGGGACCAAGGCACCAGCAAGAGATTTAAATTCATCCCAGCAACTTCCCTGCCCTTCCACCACCACCCACCAGGTGTTTTTTTGTTTTTTTTTACCAAAACTTCTGAGTTTTGGAAGCAGGAAAGGAAGAGGAGGATCCCTCCCTTGGGCAGAGCTGGACTTACCCTTCTCGGCTCAGACCACGGACACCTCAGGGCAAAGCTGAGCGAGTGAAGCACACCGAGATCCAGAGACTTTTATACCGCTTTTCCCGAGTGGGAAGTGAGGCATGCGAAGGAATGGTGACAGGTTTATTTACCAAACAAGCTCTCCTCCTCCATCCCACTTGCCCTGACTCACTGGATGCGGACGATGCCTCTCCCGTGCATCACTTCCTCGGCCGCCCTGCATCCACGGCAGCTCCCCGCACGTGAGCTCGGCTCCCGTGGGTCAATCCCCAGGCAGGATTTCGGGGATTGAGCGTTCTGGAGGCTGCCACCCTCCGCTCCAGCCGCTGGTGACCGACACCAGGAGGGGCTGGGGAGCCTGGTTTTATTGAGTGATACAGACTGGAGGAACGGGGGTGTCTGTGCAGGGCCGGGAGCTGGGGCTCTGGGGGTCCTTGGGGGTCCCTTCCACCTGGGGATATTCCGTGATTCCATCATCCCGTGACTCTGGAGACTCCCAAGGGAACGGGGGCGGGATTGGTGTTTCTGGGGGGCCGAAGGGATCCCCCGTGGCTGTGGGAGATTTCCCTCCACGGCGGTGAAGGGTTGACGGGGATTTTCTGTTTGATTCCACCACTCTGGAGAGAGCAGAGGTCGGGAAGGTCCCACCACTCCGAGCAGTGGAGATGGAGGGGAAGCAGATCCAACATCCCCCCCGAGCAGCGGCAGCATCTCCAAATAAATGAATCCCTGCCCGTTTTGGGGATAACTGTGGCATTTCTGAAGAAGAAACAGGATTTGAGGCTGTGCTCTGCTCCTGCTCTCACCCTGAGGATTTCTGTCATTTGGATCCTGGTTTCCTTGCTCCTGGGCCTTTTCTAGGTGCAGGGATTTCCGACAGCACCGCTCCCACCCCCTTGAAGTGGGACCCCAAACTCTGGCTTTGCTCTGTGCCGGCAATGCCAGCGCTCGTGCAGCTCCCAGCCACTGGAATTTCAGCACCCTCGATGACTTCCTGTAACAAAATCCTGGGGAACTCGGCTATTCCAGCGGCAGCACTGGCTGGAGGGGCTCATCCGGAGGTGTTCTGAGGTGTTTGCCTCGCTGAGGTCCCCAAGGGGGAGAGGGCAGAGGGTGGAGGGACAGGAGAACCCGTTACAGCCGTGGGTCGCTCCTGTTTCTCCTGGGACAATTCCAGGTGTCCGTCACCTGCCTCCTCGCAGAACGGTTCCGAGTTTAATTCCCTTTCCCTGCTAATTGCCGGAGCAGACCACATCAAAGAGGTCGCTTCCCACAGGGAAACTCCCTCTCAAGACTCACACCCGGAGCTGTGTTTTAACCCTGTGGGAATGAGGAAATCCCCGGGTGTTCCATCCTGAGCATCCCAGCCCTTGGAAGGGCCTCGCTGCACTCCCGGGCCTCTGATCCCACTGGGGATTCAGGGCTGGAAAAGCGTTGGAGAGCCCCTTCATTTCTCTTCCACCTGCGAGAGCTCCAGGAGCTTCTGCAGCACCTCACGAGGGGCCCGAGCTCCTCTGGAATCGCACCTTGAAAATCCTTCTCAGCAGAGTTATTGTCATCTTCTCTCTCTGAACCCGCTCAGGACTTTCTTGGGCACCACCAGAATTTTGGTGAGGTGGGGAGACCCCAGGGATCAGCTTTGTGCTGCCTTCTCTGACAGGCAAAAATCAGGATCATCGTCAAGAGAAATTAAAAAATGACCTGAGAATATTTAGTGTATCCAAAACCTCTTCTGCCGGTGTGGTTTCAGTGCAGTTTTGCTCTGGAGCTTTATTGCAACAGCGCTGGAATCAAACCAGGGATGGAAACAAAGCAGAATCCAACCACTCGCACACGGAACTCTCTAGAACTGCAAGTTTTATTGTCTGGTTTCAAGCACTTGAAAACTGAGGCAGGAACAGGCACATGGAGCAACCCTGGCTGGAATTACGGACACACCAGAGGTTCCGGTCAGGGAATTCCCAGGGGAAGGGAGAAGAGGACAACACAAATAAATTTAACAGAGGAGGAAATGTGAGGTGTTTTCATCTCCTGGGCTTCCTCGGTGTCAGAGTCCTTCTGGCAGCCTCTACTTGTGCTTGGTCTGCGGTGGCCAGCAGATGGGCTGGGTCTGCTGCTGCATGGACATTCCCCCGGAGCTGGAGGAGCCTCCTCCACCTCCTCCACCTCCTCCACCCCCGATGATGACGACGGGACCTTGGCCCTGGTGGCCTCCTCCACCTCCTCCTCCTCCTCCCCCAATGCACACGGGGCCTTGGCTTTGCTGCCCTGAGCCCCCTCCTCCTCCTCCTCCTCCACCACCACTAATAATGATGGGACCTTGACCTTGGTGCCCTGACCCTCCTCCTCCTCCTCCTCCTCCTCCGATGCAGATGGGACCTTGACCCTGGTGGCCTGAGCCTCCTCCTCCTCCTCCTCCTCCTCCTCCTCCTCCGATGCAGATGGGACCTTGACCCTGGTGGCCTGAGCCTCCTCCTCCTCCTCCTCCTCCACCCATGCCACCCCCACCAATGCAGATGGGACCTTGGCCTTGGTGGCTTGAGCCACCACCACCTCCACCACCACCACCACTAATAATGATGGGACCTTGGCTTTGCTGACCACCACCACCTCCTCCTCCTCCTCCTCCACCTCCAATGCAGATGGGACCTTGCCCCTGGTGGCCTGAACCTCCTCCACCTCCTCCTCCTCCTCCTCCCTTGCCACCACCTCCTCCTCCACTAATAATGATGGGACCTTGGCCCTGCTGTCCTGAGCCACCACATCCTCCTCCACCTCCTCCTCCTCCTCCTCCTCCTTTGCCACCACCGCCTCCTCCACTAATAATGATGGGACCTTGGCCCTGGTGCCCTGAGCCTCCACCTCCTCCACCACCTCCTCCTCCTCCTCCTCCCTTGCTGCCACCTCCTCCTCCTCCTCCTCCTCCCTTGCCGCCCCCACTGACACAGATGGGGCCTTGGCTTTGCTGACCACCACCTCCTCCTCCTCCTCCTCCTCCTCCTCCTCCACTGCCCCCTCCAATGCAGATGGGACCTTGGCCCTGGTGGCCTGAGCCACCACCACCTCCTCCTCCACCTCCTCCTCCGCCAATAATGATGATTCCTTTGCCCTGCTGGCCTGAACCTCCACCACCACCACCTCCACCACCACCTCCACCTATGCAGATGGGACCTTGGCTTTGCTGGCCACCACCCCCTCCTCCTCCTCCTCCTCCTCCTCCTCCTCCGATGCAGATGGGTACATGGCTCTGGTGGTCAGAACCTCCTCCTCCGCCGCCTCCACCCCCTCCTATAATGATGGGGCCTTGGCTTTGCTGCCCTGAGCCCCCTCCTCCTCCTCCTCCAATGATGCAGATGGATCCTTGGCTCTGCTGGCCTCCTCCTCCTCCTCCTCCTCCTCCTCCTCCTCCACCTCCACAGGAGGACGATGCCATGTGAGTCTGATAAATCATCCCGCCACCGCCACCGCCACCGCTGCCGCCGCCGCCGCCGCAGCAGCCGCCTCCTCCTCCGTGGCAGGACGATCCCTGGCTCTGGTATCCTCCGCTGCTGTGGCAGCATCCTCCTCCTCCTCCTCCTCCTCCTCCTCCTCCTCCGTGGCAGCAGCAGCAGCCGCAGCCGCCGCCGCTGTGGCACCCTCCGGACTGCTCAGACATCCCCTGGCCGTCGCCCTTCTGCTGGTGGGAGCCCATGGTCTGTGTCACGGGAGTCCTGCGAGAGAGAGACAAGGAAATAAACCCAGGCCTGAGCGCTTCCAGAGGGAGGGAAGGTTGTGTAGCTGGGCCAGCCCATCCCCTTCCAGCGGGGAATTGTCCTCTCTTCCCTTCTTGCTCCTTCCTCCGCCTCTGACTGATGGCAGAGGTTGCCAGCTTAAGGAATTAAACCGAATTAAAGTGAAAACCTGTGAAGTTTTCAGCTTGTTCCATCTACAGAACCTCCTCAACCAGATATAATTTTTAAATATATATTTATATAAATATAAATATAAAAATATATATATTTAATATAAATATATTAATTATTAAAATTATATATAAATATATTTAATATATATTAAATATATAGATATATTTTAATATATTATAACATCTATATTAACATATATTAATATATAATATATAAAAATAAAATAAGATAAATATAACTATAAATTTAAATATAAATTATATATATATAAAAATATATATATTTATATATAATATATATATATATATAATTTTTATTTAATCTAGGACAGCAGTAATTCCCTGACAATTCTCTCTTGCAGCAGGTGCAGGAGGCACGAGAGGCCGTGGTACCCCAGAACTGCCCTCGTCCGGACGTGGTTTGGGGGATTCTGGAAGGGCTGCGGTGCTCAGGGATAAGGATTAACATTCCCTGGCCGCAGGAAAGAAAGAACCCGGCCCGTCATTTGCATGACAGTAACTTGATTGCGCTCTGAAATTCTCCAGTCCCGCTCTCAAAGGAGCTCCGCGTTTCGTTTCTCCTTCGGAAGGAGAAGGAGCAGCCTGTGGAAAAGCTGTCAGCGATGCAAAAAGAAGAGGGAAAAAGAAAAAAAAACACCCAAAACTTCATCAGCTGCAGGGCCGCACTTGCAGGGGTTGAGGCGCCTCTGTCCCCGAGGGATGCTCTGAAGTTTGAGCGCTTTTTTCGCGCTTAATCCCGGCCGCGTCCTTGTCTGCCGGCAGCGGGAATTGATGTTTGTGGGGGGAAAGGAACCGCTCTGACAGGAGGAGATCGGCAGGATCAGGTGTCCAAAGGCCTGGGGCCAAAACGGCTCCTCCAGGAAGGGAAGAGCCCAACAAAAACAAATAAACAAACAAACCAACCCATTCCCCGTCCAGGTGAAAGGCTGGGAAATGAGGAAATGAGGAAACGATGAGGAAATGAGGGTAGAGCCCCACGCTGTGTTTCTGTTCCTCTGTTTCCCACTCCTTGCTGAGTACCTGCAAACCCTCTTCTCCCTGCCCTCTCCCTCAAGGATGGTTTTCCGAGAATGTTCAAGGAGTTGTGTGAGTGTTTGTGGTGGGCACCGGTGAAATCCAAGGGGCTCCAAACCCCCAGATTTTCCATGTCCCAGCTCTCTCCTTTTTCCCGTGTGGGTTACATGAGCCCTGAATCGGCAGGGGAAAACAAAACAAAACAAAACAAAAACAAAACAAAACAAAAACAAAACAAACAAGAACTCACCAAAACAAACAAACAAAAATAAATAAATTAAAAAAAAAAACACAAACAACACAACCCTGCAAATAAAGAGGAATTTTTGAACGGTGAGGCCCCAAAAGCCACATTAACTCCCACATTTCCACCTCAGCATTCCAAGCCTAATCAGCCAGGTTAATTTTTTCCTCAGCAGCACGGGATCTCTTACCGTGTCCCACGGCACGAACCAGCGGACAGGAGTCAACGGGACTGAGGGAATGTGGCATGGGACAACTTTTATATAGGATGCGGTCCTCCTCTTGGAAAGGAACAATGATTGATTTATTTACGGCCAAGCCCAGCCCCGGCTGCCCACTTACCTCGCATAATCTCGGGCTCGTCATTGCAGAGATCGCTATCGCCCTTCCTTCCACCACCACCTCTTTTGTTGTTAAAAAAATTACTGCGCGGCTCCACCTGCCCCCGAGCGAAGTGAGGAAACGGCGAAGACCGGACACGCTTCCAGGGCGGGGGAAAAAAAAAAATTAAAAAAAAGGGGAAAAATATTTTGATTTAATTTTTGAAAATTTAGGAAAAGCCCGACGTTCCAGAGTGGAAAGGCGAGGGTTTGGGGTATTTTTTTTTTTTTTCCCTTTTTTTTTTTCTTTATGGGTGCGGGGGAATTTATTCCTCATTCTGGGAGTTATTTCTGAGCCGCCAGACGTGTCATTAAAGGCGTGATGCAAGCCGGGCTGTGGATTATATGTTCCTAATGACTCCCACGTTATTGCCCAGGGCTGGAGGGACACGTTGGGCTCCGAGGAGCCGCGGCTCCCCAAAAAACACCCAGGCAGAGGATGGAGTGATGCAAACCTGGGAGGCTCCGGGTGGTTTGCAGCCTTCGGAGGGTTTGACCTGCAGAGAAGGAGGCCAAAGGAGTGAAATGGTTCCTTGGGGAGGTTGGGAGAAAGGCTGAGGGAGCCGGGATTGCTCAGCCTGAGGAGGAGAGGCTTTGGGGTGACCTCGCTGTGGCCTTCCAGGACCTGGAGGGGCTACAGGGGGCAGGGGGAGAGGTTTGCACCAGGGTTTGGAGTGACGGGAGAAGTTAAAAAACACAAAAAAGGGGAAATTTCGGTTGGCGTTGGGGAAGGAATCGTTCCCTGTGAGGGTGGTGAGGCCCTCATCCCCATTCCCCACTCCAGGGGAATCCACCGGGGATGGATCCTGCTCCCACTCCTCCTGTCTTCCTCCTGCCAGCCTGGAATGGCTCCAGGAAGCTCCTCCAGCTCCAGGCAAGTGTCAGAGCTGGGAGGACGGAGCTGGACTGAGGCAACGGGCCCTTGGTTTGTTATTTCGGAGCTGTTCCCTGCCGCGGGCTGCGCCAGCCGGGTGCCACCTTCCTGCCCAGCTCCTGCCCCGGAGCCCGAGGCCATCCCAGCCTTATCCCAGCCTTATCCCGGCTTTATCCCAGCCTTATCCCAGCCTTATCCCAGCCTTATCCCAGCCTTATCCTGGCTTTATCCCAGCCTTATCCCAGCCTTATCCCAGCCTTATCCCAGCCTTATCCCAGCCTTATCCCAGCCTTGTCCCAGCTTTATCCCAGCCTTATCCCAGCCTTATCCCAGCCTTATCCCAGCCTTATCCCAGCCTTATCCCAGCCTTATCCCAGCCTTATCTCATCCTCCCCGAGCCCCACCGCGGAGCCTGGCTGGAGGAGGCACAGCACAAGGGATCCCCTCCCCAGGGCTCTCATCCAACCCGGGATTTCCTGGGATACCCGCAGGGTTTTGTTACAGGGAGCCCCGAAATTGTATTAACTTCTTTTTTTTTTTTTTTTAATTTCCTAATTTTTATCATTACGGAGACTTTTGGAAATCTCTTCTCCCGAGGGATGCTCACACACACGCACACGCCTGGCCGCTGGAGGACGAGCAGCCGAGTGCCCACAGGAAAAAAAAGTTCGATGAAATAAATAAACACGGGGCGGGGAAAAAAAAGAAATAAAAGAAAAGAAAAAAAGAAAAAAGAGAAGGAAAAAAAAAAAAAAAGGCAAAATAAAATTTTAAAAATCACCTCCCGGCCTTTCCCGAAATGTTTCCCACAGAACCGAGGTGAGGTTTAAATTCAGGAACACCCAGCTGAGACCACCCAGCTCCCGACGGGAATTGTCCGGAGGGGTTCTGGGGCTGGGAGGAAAGTAGGGCAGGGAAGGGATTCCGGGCTGCCATGGCCGCAGCACGTGCTCGGGATATCTGGAACAGCTTTGTTTATCCCTGCTGCCGCGAGCAGGGGCGCTCGGGATGAGGCTGGAACCAAAAAAAACCCCCGAATCCTGGGGTTTTAGGATGCCACAGCCCGAGGGGAAGGTGTGCCGGGTGATTTCAGCGTATAGATCTGTTACCCTGGTTTTTCTGAGTTTTTTATTAGCCTTTTGATTTTCATAGATGGAGTCAGATCTTTTAGTTACTGTAGAATATTAGAGCAGTTCTTCTACCTTTCCCACAGAAGTAATATAAACAAATCCTTTGTTTTTCATTCTCTGTCCTTTGTTTGCGTATTTCTAACCTGAAAACAACTGTAACTGACAATTGGTCTGGCCACTGAGGCTGAGGGGTGGAAACCCCGAAAAGCCAATCTTCTGCTAGACCCACAAATGTATAAAAGTAAAAGAATAAACAAAGGGGTCTCTTCTCTCCGCCCTTTCAGCTGGGAGCTGGATCAGAGGAACCTCTGCGAAAATCTCTTGTCTGCGTGTGATTGCTTTGTGTGTCTCGGTGACATAGATCTGAATTCATAAATCTCTGTAGGTTGTGCCTGTGTAGGTGCCTTTTTTTTTATTTATTTTGTATTTATAAAATTTCTCAGCCCCGTCTTGGGAATTTCAAGGGTTCTTCTCAAAAAAAAATGTTAAATGTGGGCAATGACGGAGCGGGGTTTGGTGGCTCTCAGCGGGCACGGGGAAGGGGAGGGGTGGGCACGGATTTCACTGCAAGGACGCGCTGAGGAGGGGATGGAGCTGGCGAGGGGCTGCGGAGACAATCCTGAGATTCCTGAAATTCCCCAGCAGGCTGAAATCGCTCTGGATTCCTGGGAGCAATTCTCTTGGTTCCTGGGAGCATTTCTCCTGATTTCTGGGAACATTTATCCTGGTTTCTGTGAGAATCTCCTGACTTCTGTGTTCATTTCTCCTGATTTCTGTGCGCATTTTTCGTGATTTCTGGGTCCCCTTCTCCTGATTTCTGGGTGCATTTCTCCTGATTTCTGTGAGAATTTCCTGACTTCTGTGTTCATTTCTCCTGATTTCTGTGAGACTCTCCTGATTGCTGTGTTCATCTCTCCTGATTTCTGTGTGCATTTCTCCTGATTTCTGGGAGCATTTCTCCGGATTTCTGCGAGAATCTCCTGATTTCTGCGAGAATCTCCTGATTTCTGCTTGCATCTCTCCTGATTTCTGTGAGAATCTCCTGATTTCTGCTTGCATCTCTCCTGATTTCTGTGAGAATCTCCTGATTTCTGCGTGCAATTCTCCTGATTTCTGTGAGAATCTAAATTTCTCAGCCCTGTCTTGGGAATTTCAAGGGTTCTTCTCAAAAAAAAAAGTTAAATGTGGGCAATGACGGAGCGGGGTTTGGTGGCTCTCAGCGGGCACGGGGAAGGGGAGGGGTGGGCACGGATTTCACTGCAAGGACGGAGCTGGGGAGGGGCTGCGGAGACAATCCTGAGATTCCTGAAATTCCCCAGCAGGCTGAAATCGCTCTGGATTCCTGGGAGCAATTCTCTTGATTCCTGGGAGCATTTCTCCTGATTTCTGGGAGCATTTATCCTGGTTTCTGTGAGAATCTCCTGATTTCTGTGTTCATTTCTCCTGATTTCTGTGCGCATTTTTCGTGATTTCTGGGTCCCCTTCTCCTGATTTCTGTGTTCATTTCTCCTGATTTCTGTGAGAATTTCCTGACTTCTGTGTTCATTTCTCCTGATTTCTGTGAGACTCTCCTGATTGCTGTGTTCATCTCTCCTGATTTCTGTGTGCATTTCTCCTGATTTCTGGGAGCATTTCTCCGGATTTCTGTGAGAATCTCCTGATTTCTGCGTGCATCTCTCCTGATTTCTGTGAGAATCTCCTGATTTCTGTGTGCAGTTCTCCTGATTTTTGTGAGAATCTCCTGATTTCTGCATGCATCTCTCTTGATTTCTGTGTGCAATTCTCCTGATTTCTGTGAGAGTCTCCTGATTTCTGCGTGCATTTCCCCTGATTTCTGTGAGAATCTCCTGATTTCTGCGTGCATTTCCCCTGATTTCTGGGAGCATCTCTCCTGATTTCTGCGTGCATCTCTCCTGATTTCTGTGAGAATCTCCTGATTTCTGCGTGCATTTCCCCTGATTCCTGGGAGCATCTCTCCTGATTTCTGCGTGCATCTCTCCTGATTTCAACACCTGCTGTGATTTAGAAACTCCCTGCCAAGGAGTTTCGACACGGGTGATGAGGTTTGTGTCCCCCAAGCAGGACAACTTTCCCCCATAATTAATTGCCGGTGGTTTTGGCAGTGGAACAGTCGATTGTCCAGCTGCACCTTGCTTCCCTAATTTCACTTTTATTTGCTCCCTGCGCTTTGCCACCGACATTTAAAGCCTCGGGCACACCCTGGCTTCTATTTTCTTCTTTCCCCTGTCCTGGTTCCTCATTCTTCCCGGGCTCGTTGGGAAACCCTCGGAGCTTCACTGGGGATTTGGGATGAGCTGGGCCTGCCTTTGGGACGGCCCAAAGCAGAGCTCAGCTTAGCACAGCCTTGCCCGGCTTTAAATCCCGGAGGCTGCAGTGCAGGAACGGCCCCGGGATCGAAACGCTTCCGACTGCTCCGTTCAATTCCTGGCGAAGCCTGGAGGGCCCAGGAGGATGGTGAAGGGGGTTGGAGATTGTTCCCCAAGGATCCAGGCTTGGGAATGTTGGGAATGTGGAGATCTCAGAGCCCTTTCCAGGATCTCCAGGGGCTCCAGCGAAGCTGGAGAGGGATTTTTTCCCTCAGGAACTGCAGGGACAGGACACTGGGAATGAGTTCACACTGAAAGAGGGGGGATTCAAGGTGGGATTTTGGGCAGGAGCTGTTCCCTGTGAGGGTGGGGAGGCCGTGGCCCAGGTTATCCCACTGATTTCCCATCCCTGGAAGTGTTCCAGGCCAGGCTGGAGGTGGATTGGAGCCGTCTGGGCTGGTGGGAGCTTTCCCAATGTGGTCCAACACAAACGATCCCTTTAAAATAACCGAAATTTCTGGAGAAGTGAAGGAACATTTTGAAAACAAATAAAATCTGAGCCTTTCCGGCAAGCCAGGACTCGGAGCTGAGCGTGACCCAGGCAGAAACAGAAAGGAGGAGAAGCCACAATTGAGCAAGAGCTGCAGATCCCTTATCACCCCCACGGCCTCCTCACGGCAGGGTTTGGCCACGGCAGCAGAATTTGGGGTCACCTCCTTCCAGCACAGTTGGGCTGCGTCATCCCAGATCCCGTCAGATTATCCCTGGAGCTGGGATTCCCACCGAGGTGGTGACCCTGGGGCCGCCTGGGGTGGGCAGAGATCATTTCCCTCTGCTCCGGGATGGGGGACGCACAAAGCAGTCACACGCAGACAAGAGATTTTCGCAGAGGTCCTTCTGACCCAGCTCCCAGCTGAGAGAGCGGAGAGAAGAAGAGACCCCTTTGTTTATTTTTTTACTTTTTATACATTTGTGGGTCTATCAGAAGATTGGCTTTATTGGGGTTTCCACCCCTCAGCCTCAGTGGCCAGACCAATTGTCAGTTACAATTGTTTTCAGGTTAGAAATACGCAAATAAAGGACAGAGAATGAAAAACAAAGGATTTATTTATGTTACATCTGTGAGAAAGGTAGAAAACTGCTCCTAATGTTGTACAATAACTAAAAAGATCTGACTCCATTTAAGAAAATCGAAAGGCTCAGAAAAACCAAGGTAACAGGGAGCTGTGGGAAATTGGGATGCTGAGGATTTTGGACTCTGTGCTGGCAGGAACAGAACTTCAGGGAAGCGCTGCAATTTGGCCTGAGGCCTTAAAAAACCCATTCTGAAAATGAGCGACGGCTCTGGGATCACGTTTGGATGGCATTGTGTGATCCCACGGGGTGAAAAACTCGGATTTGGGGTTTTAATGTGTGGTGATTTACGGGAGCCAAGAGGGAGAATTTGGGGTGTGGATTAGTTGTCTTTTTTTTTTTGCACCTTCTTCAGAAATCTGGGTGGTTTTCTGTAAATGGGTGAAATTGCAGGTTTCAGGAGACCGTAACTGGGTTAGAAACATAAATAATATAGATGTCAGCTGTTTGTTGGATAAATTATACTTAAATAGCCTCGGATATGTCACCGTGAAACACAAAGAAATCACACGAAGACAAGAGATTTCTGCAGAGGTTCTTCTGATCCAGCTCCCAGCTGAAAGGGCGGAGAGAAGAGACCCTTTGTTTATTCTTTTACTTTTATACATTTGTGGGTCTAGCAGAAGATTGGCTTTTTGGGGTTTCCACCCCTCAGCCTCAGTGGCCAGACGAATTGTCAGTTACAATTGTTTTCAGGTTAGAAATGTGCAAACAAAGGACAGAGAATGAAAACCAAAGGATTTGTTTATATTACTTCTGTGGGAAAGGTAGAAGAACTGCTCTAATATTCTACAGTAACTAAAAGATCTGACTCCATTTATGAAAATCAAAAGGCTAATAAAAAAACTCAGAAAAACCAGGGTAACACGGATAGACGCCACTTTCGCTCATTTTCTGGACTTGTTAGTGAGAGCTCACATCTGGTGAGCCTGTAACGGAGAAGGATAAATAGATTTCAGAGCGAGCCTTCGGAAAACAACACCTCCCGAGTTTTATTCTCCCTGACCCGGATGGAGCCGGGCACTCCCGCAGGGATCGAGCCGGGGGAGCGTCCCCCAGGCCAGAGGTGCCGTGGGGTGACGCAGGCACCAGCTCAGAGCCAAAACCTCCCGTGCCCGCAAAGGAATCCCGGCGATGAGCGGTCCGTGGGCTCGGGGCCGTGCCTCCCGCGCCTCCGCGGCTTTGGGGACAGCGCACCCGGGGCAGGGGTGGCCCCGGGAAGCGGCTGCCGCTGCCCCACCCTGGGGAACGGGCAGGGAGGAATGTTCTCGGGCTTTAATGACGCCGTTCCTGGGCTGGGGCAGCCTGAGCAGAGCCTGGCCTGCCTGGGGTTTTTTATTTTATCCCCTCCCGGGAGGGAATTCTGCTCTCTCCCAGTGACCTGGGATAGGAGAAGCTGTCCTTGGGTGGGACAAGGAGATTTTGGGGGGTTCTTTTTGACCCAAACCGCTCTGAGGTGCCGTAATCTTGATATTTCAAGATCTCCCCAGAGGGAACAGCATCCTGAAGGGAGGGAAATAAATCCCCGTGGTTTAGAAGCTGTCCTTGGGTGGGACAAGGAGATTTTTGAGGGTTCTTTTTGACCCAAACTGCTCTGAGGTTCTGTAATTTTGACATTTGGAGATCTCCCCAGAGGGAACAGCGTCCTGAAGGGAGGGAAATAAATCCTCATGGTTTAGAAGCTGTCCTTGGGTGGGACAAGGAGAATTTTGAGGTTTCTTTTTGACCCAAACCGCTCTGAGGTTCCGTAATTTTGATATTTCAAGATCTTCCCAGAGGGAACAGCGTCCTGAAGGGAGGGAAATAAATCCTCATGGTTTAGAAGCTGTCCTTGGGTGGGGCAAGGAGATTTTTGAGGGTTCTTTTGACCCAAACCGCTCTGAGGTGCCGTAATTTTTATTTTTTTTTCCCAAGACCTCCCCAGAGGGAACAGCGTCCACCATTGAGGGGAGGGAAATGAATCCTCGTGGTTTTTGCCTTGGGTCACTCCCTGCAGCTCTGAACATCGAGCCTTTATTTGACTTTACTCACTCCAAACCTTTTATCTCCACACACAGGGGTTTTCCAGAGCCCCTCCTGGGCATTTCCCCATTCTCCCTCTCCTCCCCACCGCGGAACTGGAGTGCTGGATATTTGTATTTCTGGATAACGATGATCTCTGTGATCTTTATTGTGGTATCAATCTTAGTGCAGCGGGAGACAATTTAAAGACGGGCTCACACCTCTGAGTTATGAGGCCCTTTTTAAGAAAAAGTTTTCCAACCAACAGCAAATTGTCAAGAGCTCACAGACACCTGTATTAAGCCAAACATTAAAGCTACAGGTATTCCTTACGTTTGTTTAATATATATAAAAACCCCATATAGACACATTATATACATAACATATATATACATTATATACACAATGCACACACACACATTATATATATAATTAATAAATAATGTATATACACATAATAGATAACACGTATACACACATTATATATATAATACACATATATACACATTATATATATAAAAATTGATAATGCACAAAGATATAACACATATATCATATATAATACACACATATACACATTATATATACACACACATTATAGATATAATACATATACAAGTACATTATATACATAATACATATATATACACATTATAGCTATAAAATACACACATATACACATTATACACAAACACATCACATATACAATACATATATACACATCATATATACACATTATATATACATTATACAATATAATAATATTTTTTATTATTATTCAGGAACTTTTTACACTCTTCTACAGCACACAGAGCCTCTTTATTAAACTTTTAAAAATTATCTCTCTTAATATATTTTTCCACTTGCTAAGGCCCAACTCCACGCAGCACGAAGACACTGTATTATTGTTTTACGCCCTCGTTCTCGCATCCTTTTAACTTCAGGCTGCGAGAGCTTTCTGCCTTTTCCCATTTCTGACACGGAGGCATTTCTGGGAGGCAGGACAAACTCCTCGGGAACAGGGAGCTGCTCGTGCCCTGGCCAGTTCAACTGCATTGCTTCCTGTTTTTGAGGATCCACCCAGCTCTTTACTGGGTCACCTGCCCAGGTTTTTTTTTTTATTATTATTTATTTTATTTTTTTTTTTTATTCCCCCTGTGACACTGAGGCAGCTTCCTGCCCTCGTTGTTATTCAGAAGATTGCAGTCATCAAATGGAAAGTCTTAATTGCCCCATTCATTATCCTCGGGACTCATATCCGACTGTTTATTTATTCGCCTGGGAACTCCCCAAAGGCTTCGGGAGGTTTTTGGCCTAAATCGGGATTAGCCGGTCTGAGGACAGCTGGAGGAAGGAATGTCACCAGCACCGGGGACCCTCCCGGTGCCACCGGCTCCTGGCGCCTCTGGGGCCACAAAAAACCAACCCCAAATGTTCAGCTGCCAGCTCTGGAGCGGGGAGAAGCCTCGTGGCTCCGGGGCACGGTGACTTTTGAGGATGCTGGAGCCTTTCCCCCTCACCCACAGACGAATTTTTGGTTATTTCCATGAGGATTTCAGCAGAGGGCAGGAGAACCGGGACCTGTTTTGGGGGACGCATCCGAAATTCGATGTTTTGCGCGGGGTAGAGGCGTCTGAAAGTCTCCTCATCCTGTTCCCAAGGGCCTGGGGTGACAGGATGAGGGGGATTGGCTTTGAACGGACAGAGAGAAGGTTTAGATGGGATATTGGGAAGGAACCCTCGGCTGTGAGGGCGGGAAGGCCCTGGCAGAGGTGGTCCAGAGAAGTTTCGGATTCCCCTGGATGCCTGGAAGTGTCCAAGGCCGGGTCGGGTGCGGCTTGGAGCAGCCTGGGACAGTGGGAACAGTCTCTGCTTCGAGCCCCTTCCAACCCAAAGGGGATTTTCTCCTTTCCAAGCCCCACGGGACAGGAGCAGGGCAAATACAGGCAGGTGCAGGAATAAACTGAGGGAGAACTCCCAGGAGCTCGGCGATGACGCTCTGAGCTTCCTTCCAGCCTGGAATTCACCTCTTCCAGGTTCACCTCTCCTCTCCTTTGAGCGCCGCCTCGTTTCTTCACTGAGTCCCGGGTAAAAGAACCACCCCGGACCTGCTTTCCCACCTCTGCCTTTATCGCGGCAGCAATTTGGGGTTTCGACACGGCTCCTGCTCCACCTTCCCCTCCCACAGCCGCTCCGAGCGCCCCGGGCCCCTCGGGCGGCACCCGGGAGCCTCCGGTGCCAGGGAAGGACGGAACCCGGCGGAAACCGGGGCGGGATCGGTGTGAGTTGTGAAACCCCGCGGAGCTCCCTGGAGAGCCACCACGGTCCG